>NC_040882.2:28553169-28666200 GCF_900634795.4 Betta splendens | reverse complement strand
TGAGGTTTCTTAGGAAGTCTGCTAGAACATGTTGTTATAGAACTCCGCCAAGTTCTGAAGACACCAATCCTGAAGCGATTGCATGATCTGAGATCACAGTTATCATTATGGAAGTATTTTGTATTGGAGCAAGCACTTTACCTTTTTAGTTTTCTTAACACCAAAGTTGGTTTGGGGTTTGAGTGCAGCTGTGGAATAAAACATAGATGTTATTTAACAACTCTGATGTTAGACCATATTTTGGTTCTGTCAACTTTCACTGATGAAGAGACTGGAAGGTAAACCTCCCACCCCACCCTTTTTTAAGCATTTGTTGTATATTTCCTACATCTCCTCAGCTCACTCCTACGTGTCTGGTTTCAGGCTCTGTCTCCGAGTGATAAAAAGTGTTTTGAGGACATGGCCAAGGCCGATAAGGTTCGCTACAACAGGGAGATGAAGGACTACGTTCCACCCAAAGGCTTTGGAAAGAGGGGCCGCAAGAGGAAAGATCCCAACGCACCCAAAAGACCCCCGTGAGTCTGCAAAGCCCAGACACAGGTCCAGGCTTCTAGTCTAATGCTATGTCATACAGAGATGTCTATTCAGTCTGAAACCTCTCAGCGTGTAGCAAACCACTGGCTGTAAGCCTGCTGATACTGAACCAGTGGCACTGCTCTCACAGCAGAGGGCAGCACAGACCCACAAATTAAGCTCCAGCCATTTCACCAGTTTTCACTCTGATAAGCCTTGTATAATCCAGCCAGTCAGTTTAGATTTAAACAATTTGTCTTTGACAAGGACAGAATATTAATTTCCTGAGTTTCTTTTCCATACAACTGTTAAATTGTGTTAAACCTGGACTATATGAATACAGTCAGCAGCAATTAGTGCTGAAACAACAGCTCAGCATTTGTTAAACCTCCCAGTGTCTGTAACCAGACCAGATTACCTGGAGCCCCTGCAGACAGTAATGTGATTTCTGTCCATTTCCCCTGCAGGTCTGCTTTCTTTGTCTTCTGCAGCGAGTACCGTCCCAGCGTCAAGCAGCAGTATCCTGGTCTGTCTATAGGAGACTGTGCCAAGAAGCTGGGAGAGATGTGGAGCAAACTGTCCCAGTCTGAGAAGCAGCCGTACGAGGAGAAGGCCCAGAAACTAAGGGAGAAATACGACCGGGTCAGACAGACACGCCACCGCCACTGGTAGTTCAGGAAACAGACACCTACAAAGTCTAATATCTGTTTATCTGTTTGTCAGGACATGGTGGCGTATCGCGGAGGAGGCACGTATGCCAGGAACCCCGGCTCTTCCGCTCAGGGTGGGGAGGAGGAGGATGATGATGAGGGGAGGATGAAGATGAGGAGGAAGATGATGATGAGTAGAGGCAGAGCTACAGCTGAATGAGAGAGAGTATGTGTGTGTGTGTGTGCCTGTGTGTTTCAGACGTCTGACAGGTGAAGAGAAGGTCACGACGGCTGGGTGGATGTTAGCAGACAGGAAGCAGAGCCTCACAGCAGACTAACAAATCTACATGTTTTAATCTTAGTGATTCCCTGTAAAGTTACTGTTTAACAGACATGATCAATAATCTGTTTCAGAGTTGTAAGAGTGGATCTGTGTGACCTGGCTGGAGTACTGTAAAGTGACCTTTTACACCAAGGTTCCAGTTTTTAAGTCTGAAGCTTTTATGTTTTGTCCGTTATCAGTTTTTGTGTTTATCTGTAGGTCAGTCTGACCTGTGTGTGTGTGTGTGTGTGTGTGTGTGTGTGTGTGTGTGTGTGTGTGTGTGTGTGTGGTGTGTGTGTGGGTGTGTGTTGTGTGTGTGTGTGGTGTGTGTGTGTGTGAGAGATTTGGGTTGTGTGTGAGACTTGGGTTGTTGCCTTTCAGTAACCATGTGTGTTGGTCATCTGATGTTAACTGTCTGACACAGGATAGCAAAATAACCCCCCACCCCCCCAAAGGCCTTCTTCCTTCTCTTCATTGTCATGTTCTTTTGTTTTCTTATTGGAGGTTTATTGGATTTTTTTCTGTTCTTGTTCACCATCAGAGTAGAAACTTCAACTTTTATAATAAAACCACAAACGGAGGAAAATCTCTTTCTCTGTTTCTTCTGCTGTATCTCCACACTTCAGTTACGCAACATGTTGAAAGTCTGTTTTCTTTTCTTGGTTTGGTACCAGCCACCCGTTCTTCTGCTTGTAGTTGGAGTCTACATGATGTCATCTGGAGGAACCACCACCAGACTCCAGTGAAAAACCAGTGTCTTAAACCGGACGTATTGTGTTTAATGTTTGTAGTGTGCGTTATACAGTATTGTTCGCGTGTCTAATGAGACGAAGAATTATTAAAACGGAAACAGCTACAGTCAGCTAGCAGTCACTGAGTTGGCACAGTGATATCGCTTTAATAATGTTAATGCGTGTTTTCACACAGTTTTGAAGCAGCCAATCACAAAACTTTAAATCCTGTCTCTATGGAGATACAAACGTAATCACCACCAAAACTTAGATTTTCAAGTACATTTAACTTAAAGTTGCCCAGGTTTTGAACTGCTGATCAGTTTTAGGTAGATTCTACTATGAATTAGTACAAGGAACTTGAATTTAATAGTAATGGCACAAAACTTATATACCTTTGAGTACAATTTTTCAAGTAGACATGATGTCCTGGCTTACAGTGAAAAGATTCTCTGCGACAGTGGATGTATGTGTTTTAAATAAGTTGTTTTACAGTATATTCTTCCTGTTTTCCGCATTTAGTACGCGCTCTAATTTTAATTTTCCCTTCGCAAGGTGGGCACCTCACTCCTATTTCTGACTGAGAACATCGAAGGAAGACGTAAGGACGGTCCTCCGTTGTTCAGACTGCGCGCTATTGGTCTTGTTGTTTGTAGTGCCGTGTATGCGCCATTTTGGCAGTGACGTGTGGCCAGGGGAGGCGGGGCCTCACCTCGCCTGACAAAATACCATAATATAAATATAAGAAATATATATAAATGTAACAGAATAGAAATCAATATTTGTCCACTGATCTATGTTATAAATGTATTTCCTCTACATTTTTCAAAATTTCTTAACATTTCCACAAGTAAAATGGCTGAATATGCGCATTTCCGGTCCTAATATGGGGAGAATGAGCCGAACCTCAGCCCAGGGCTCCAGCTCCTATTCTCGAGCCGTCATTACATGGGTTAGTGCGTGGAGCGATTGCTTCCTTTTTCACAGCTTGTGTCTAACAAAATTCAGCATTTTTTCTTCACCGTCACTTTTTACATGCTCATTAATGTGTTTATCGACGTGTGTTTGACATAATTACTTTCTTGATCGCACAAAAACGGAAGAAAACTCAAAATGAGAGGCAAGACAGGAAATGGCCTCTACGGAAGCCGTCAGGTTCTCTGTATTTTAAGTAAGTCGTCTTAAGACATTTTCAAAACAAAAGCTCATAACTGATGGAAGACCAGCGCCGGAGCCTAAAGGTTTGCTTCAAACTACGGGACAGAAAACAACACCCAAAAAGACTGGCTGTGCGGCTGCTCTGCCTGAAACCGACTGTACTGTCTTCCAACTGTGATAACCTCTTGACTAACACGGGATATTGTATAAGATATATAAAACTAAAACCACAAATGGTTTTCAGTTTTTTTTTTAAAAATCACTGATGACACCAACTTAGATTTTTAAGTCAAGTAAAGTCAAAGTCTTGTGTTGATTTTCAGTCCTGTGTTAACTAAATAAGGCAGAAGTTCTGTGTTAAAGTCAAAGTTCTGTTTTAGGTGAGTAAAGAGAGTTAAAGCCAGTATCAGTGTTTGGTCCCTCTGTTACAAGACTTATATTTATTACTGTGCAATCGGTATAAGACTTCAATTCAATTCAATTTTATTTATATAGCGCCAAATCACAACAAAGTTATTTCAAGGCACTGTACAAAGTAAGGTTTAAAACCTCACACAACTAAACCCAACAAATCCCACATACAGCAAGCATTTAATTTGACAGCAGTGGAGAGGAAAAACTCCCTCTCTAACGAGGAAGAAACCTCCAGCAGAACCAGACTGGATGTGGGCGGCCATCTGCCTCGACCGGTTGGGGTGAGAGGATAGAGAGAGAGAAAAGCACAGCAACAGCAACAAGTAACAACAAGCAACAACAGAGCACAGGCAGGAGGGTTGGACCAGAGACAGGATGCAGGCAGGATGGTTGTATCTGCAGATGCCCATCACAGACACCAAACTTTGAGTGCAATGATACCTGTAGGTGAGGACAGAGAGGGAGAGAGAGTGGGGGGGAGAGAGAGAGAGAAAGGGAGAGAAGCACAACAACTTATATTAATTAATTATTACTGTGCAATCGGTACAAGACTTATATTCATTACTGTGCAATAACCCCTCAATGACCTCATACTCACTACCTGTACTGTACTGCGTTGTACTGTGCCAACACGAACTGTTCTGTTGCTGTATTCTTGCTAATCTGTACTTCTGTTGTGAGAAGTAATTTCCCCACTGCGGGACTATTAAAGGTTTTCTTATCTTATCTTATCTTATCTTATCTTATCTTATCTTATCTTATCTTATCTTATCTTATCTTATCTTATCTTATCTGTTATACTTAAAGTAATTGTGTTTGCCCATAGTGAACATGAATGTTGCCCGCAGCTCAATCGACCCCACTTCACTCACTTCAAATAATGGCGTATACTCAGGTGTGGATTAAATAGTGCAGATTTTATTACAATTTTCATTGTATAGTACCATTGCTGAAGGGTTCGCAAAGCCCTTAGTGGTACACCGCACACATCATCATGCTAAGGGTTAAGACACCGCAATACAATTCACACGTTATTAAACAAACACCCCGATCGGCCTTTCAGCACAATCAACGGACCAGGCTACGGATACCCACAGGGAACGGCTATGGAAATGGCTAACAAACCAAATGACACAAAAAAACAAAAACTAATAATAGAAAGAAAAAAAACATGGTTAGTCCACCCTTAAAGAATATGCTCCCACATATGACAACAAGCCGTGCAAGGCCGAGAGTAACCAAAGAAAAAAACCTTAAATAAACCCAAGCGGACAGCAGGAAATAGCCAAAAAGGAGGTAAAAGGAGCACCTATAACTAGTTTTCTCATATTTAACTAAATGACACAAAATGTTTTCTCACATTTAGTGTAATGTGCAAAAGTCTAAATGTAAATGTTAACCCTTATGCCGCCTTCGTGCATTTTTGTCCATTTTTGCAGGGTTTTTTTTCTCAATTGCTGATCATTTTGGCTGCGTTACAGCTGCTGACATTATTTTTGTCAGAAATGCTACTTTCTCTTTGAATTTTTTAAATTCATTTCTCATTTCATTTTTCGTTTCTATTGTCATTTATATAGAAGATACAAATTTTGTATACACTTGTGCCTTTTTTTGCCACACTCATTAAAATGGCTATAAAATCATCATACACCAATATTTTTGCTTTTTTTTTGTAAATCACTTAAACAACTTCAGACCTGCCCAAAACTACCAAGCTTTTTATTTTCTTCAGAATTTTAACCCTTCAAATGACAGTTTTTCTATGTGAAGTACTGCTTTTTTTCATCAAAAAACACAAAATAAGTTTATTTTTCATAAACTAAATAGTAGGAGGATGTGGTTTTGGCTTTGATTAGAGTTTTGGATATGCCAAGGATTTAAAAAAAATTGGTTTGTTTGCATTAGTATTTTTTTATGTAGTGCCAGATACTCCCTCTGGAAGCCTTCGTGACCAAAAATTAGATAAGATAAGATAAGACAAGATAAGAAAACCTATAACAGTCCCGCAGTGGGGAAATTACTTCTCACAACAGCAGTACAGATAATTGAGAATACAGCTACAGAACAGTTTGTGTTGGCACAGTACAAAGCAGTACAGTAAGGTTGGAGTGAGTACGAGGTCATTGCAGGGTTATTGCACAGAAATGGGTATAAGATTTGTACCAGTAACAATATACATGATTGTTCACAGATTTACACAAATATTGAAAATGCCCCATAGACTTAGATATAAACCACGTTTTTTAATCTCACTGCCATCACACTATTAAACTATGCATTCTGGGATGTCAGCATTTTATCTGGAAGAAAGGTAGTAATATTTGACATTTTTAACATATTTCACCCGATTGAGCCTCTTTTCCATTGTAGGCTGATGCATGAGTTTCATGTAATTTTGTTATATTATGGCAAAATTGTGACTACCAGGGGCCCCAAAATGAATTTATTTGCTTGTGGTCAATCATTTTTAAAAGAACAAATCAGTGAGAAAATTTATTTTATGAAAACTGCAACACATTTGTAACTTCAACAACAAAGAGAACACACAGGGTTCACATTTTGTGGGCCCTGGAATCATGCCAGTGGGTGCTTGCGTGTAACGCAAAGTGCTAGAAGGAGGAAGAGTCAGACGCACTCTCCTCCTTCTCTGCTCACTAATGAAATGAACCTCTCACCCAAGCTGCAAGCTGGTTTCCAGGTCAGATGTGGGCGGGGTTTGCGCACACTGTTTGAGGTGTTTCAGTTCGCATCACTGATCTGGGAACAGCATTATGAGGAGAAATAATATAATGAAAGAAATAATGTAGGAGAAATGTGATCTCTCTTTCAAAGTCCTGTCAGAACTCTGGCTGCAGCATTTTGAATAAGCTGTAGGCTTTTTAAGGAGCTGTTAGGACATGCTATGAGTTAGCAATTACAGTAGTCCAGCCTGGAGGTAACAAATGCATGAATCAGTTTCTCTGCATCGCTCTGAGAGAGGATGCTTCTGATTTTAGTTATATTTCTAAGGTGAAAGTAGTAGTATGATGTAAAAGAGAGATCCTGGTCAAAGATGACGCCAAGGTTCCTCACAGTAGAATCTGAAGCTAATATTATGCTATCCAGGGTGGCTATCTGACTCAATAGTGAACCCCTCTGATTTTGGCCCAATGATAAGAATTTCAGTTTTATCTGAATTTAGTTGAAGGAAGTTTTGGGACATCCAGGATTTCATGTGTTTTAAACAACTTTGAATTTTGACTAGGTGATCTGTTTCATTTGGCTCCAAGAACATGTATAGCTGAGTATCATCTGCATAACACTGAAAATTAATAGAATGCTTCCTAATAATCTCACCTAGAAGAGACATATATAGGCTGAACAGAATTGGACCAAGCACAGTGATCCATAGCTAATCCTTGTGCATGTGGAGAATTTCTCATTAACATCAACAAACTGGAATCTATTCAACAATAGGATTTAAACCATGGTACATAGCCTAAATGTAAAGATTGGTTGATTTGATTTATTATAGATGAGCTGATTAGAGGTAGAACTCCTTTAACTAATCTGGTTGGGATTGGATTTAAAAGACAAGTGAACGACTCGGAAGAGTTGATTATTGAAATTAACTCCATATGAGTTATGGGGAAGAAGCTGTCTAGGTAAGATAGAGGACTTAAATTTAAAGTTGATTGATCTAGACAGTGCTTTCTGTCATTTGGAGGAAGTTGCTGCTGAATGTATTCTCTAATGGTGATAATTTTAGTAGTAAAGTAGTTCATAAAGTCATTGCTGCCAAAATATAAGGGGATAATAGGCTCTACAGAGCTATGACGCTTAGTCAGCCTGGCTACAGTGCTGAAAAGAACCTGGGGTTGTTTTTGTTTTCCTCAATTAAGGAGGAATAATATGTTCTTTCTAGCAGCACAAAGTGCTTTTTTTATTATTATTAGACCATCCTTCCATGCATTGGAGTTTACATTTACTTTGTTGGAACGCCACTGCCTTTCTAGTTGTCTGGTCCTGTGCCTTAGGCTGCGGATCTGAGTTATACCATGGAGGGGTCCCTTTGAGGTGGCGTCAGGCTGGGCCCGTCGCAATTTGGGTCGGCGCCTCCTTCCCAAGACCCTGCAGGAGGCTGAGACTTTTTTGACAGACAACCTGAACGCACGAGGTGCACTGGACCCACCTGGGAGCCCCTCCCGAGCCCAACCAGATGACTCCTCCCCATCAGCATCACCTCAGGCAATCCCCTCAGCATCCCCCGTCTCCCACACATCATCACAATCTCCTGCGGCCACACGCAGCACTGCATCCCAAACGCATGCACCTGCTGCAGCTAGCATCACATCTCTTGCCCCACCTCGAACAGTCACCACTGCCTCCATGGGCACTATGACTCACCTGAGGGGCGGGGATTGGTCCCCCCTCCCCTCCCAACAATCTGAAGCAGAGGAGAGCATGGCTGACGAAGAGGAGGACTACAATGATGTTGATAATAATAATTATTATCATTATGATGAGGATGAGGAGCACGATGGCTACCATGATGAGGATGAGGGACAAGATGATGATGAGGATGATGATGATGATGATGATGATGATGATGATGATGACGACGACGATAACGCCAATTCTCATCTGCCTTCACACTCTACCCCAGTGTCTCCCACTCCTTCCATGGTCGCAGACACGCTATCATCTCCTAAATCCCAGAGAGAACCCGGGACCCGCTCCAGGTCCAAATTCAGCACTCGCCAGCCTGAGGAGGAAGATTTGCTTCTAAACACCCAATTTGCGGAGGATGAGACATCCACACTGGAGCCTTGCACCCTGAGATCGGCACAGAGTTTCTCCAACGTCAGACTCCGGCCCCTCAGCTCCCACCCCACACCGATTCCCCTGCCACCTTCACCTGCATTAAACCCACCTGCTGATGAAGAGGAGCACACAATCATCCGGCACGGGACTGTTTCCTCTTCCTCTGGTTCTCCTTCTCCTCCTCCTCCTGCTGCTGCTGCTGCTGCTGCTGCGGCGGCTGCGGCTGAACTCCCTCTTGCCTCTCCAGGCCCCCTCTCCCCGACCACAATGGGGCCTCTCTCTCCACCTGCAGCAGCCAGACCCCCCCATAGGATGAGCCGCAATCAACTCACCCTCACGGAGATCTTTGCCACCCCCTCTACTCCTCCTGGTACCAAAATCTTCAAGCCCACTCGTCACCCCAACACCAGCAGGAAACTGAGGGACTGGAGCATCTGCCTACAAAAAAAGATGGTCATTATGGGGGATTCCAACGTGGGCAGATTCCCTCCCTTCACCACAGAAGACCTGCAGGTCGACAGCTTTCCTGGGGCCACCTTCTACCATGCAGAATCCATCCTGCAGAAAGCCACCTCTTCCACCCAGGCACAGTCTATCATCCTGTCTTTTGGCATCAACAGCAGGAACCAAAAGACCAACTCTACTACCATTAAACAACTCCAGGGCGCCTACAAAGTAGCCAAAAAGAGGTTCCCTCAGACTGCGGTTTACATTCCTGAACTGAACTTCTCCCCAGCCCTCCCACAGGTGGAGCAACACAACTTGCATCTACTTAATGATTACATCAGGGAGAACTGTGAGTATCTCACCCGCATCCCCAACATCACATCATTCACTGACGACTTCTTCTTCTTCTTCTTCTCTTCTTCTTCTTTTCTTCTTCTTTTCTTCTTCTTTCTTCTTCTTCTCTTCTTCTTCTTCTTCTTCTTCTTCTTTCTTCTTCTTCTTCTTCTTCTTCTTCTTCTTTCTTCTTCTTCTTCTTCTTCTCTTCTTCTTCTTCTCTTCTTCTTCTTCTTCTTCTTCTTCTTCTTCTTCTGAGGAGCCACTGTCTAACATTGTACGTAGAGAAGCTGCAGCATCATCTACAAGACAGTCAACCTGTTCATAAGGATTAAGGTGACTGTTCTCCTCTGTGTAGCTACACGACAATGAGGCAAAATGATGAATCTTGCAACTGCAATGTCAGATAAACATCTGCTATAATATGATTTCTTTCTAGCTGCTGTAAGGTCAAATATGCTAAATTCAAAAGTTAATAAGAAATGTTTAGATAACAGAGGGTTGTGACTCATTAGAGTCGACTCATTTAAACTAACATATTCATCCTGCTGCACCCAGGTTTCAGTTTCCCTGGCGGCCCTGAAGAGGAGGCCGTTCCCATTCCTGGCGGCCCTGAGGAGGAGCCCGTTCTCGTCCCTGGCGGCCCTGAGGAGGAGGCCGTTTTCGTCCCTGGCGGCCCTGAAGAGGAGGCCGTTCCCTCCGTCTCTGGCTTGTCTCTTGGCAACTCGTTCTGGCACATCGTCGGCCTGGCAAAGCCCTACGCTTGTATCGTCTTCCTGAGTGGTGGCCTCGCCCTCTGCGCCTCCTGCCACTAGGGTGGCGCTGCCTCCGTTGTTGCGGGCTTCCTCGACTCGGCCTCTTTGGGGGTACTCAACTTGAGAACGTTGTGTGCCATTCCGGTTCAGCGGCTGCTGGACCGAAACTCTCCTCGCTACCACCCTCCAAAAGAGGGTGGTTTGGACTTCGTGCCACTCCCTCTAGTCATCGACTCATGTTTAGACTCGGAAATGAAAGAAATGAACGAATGACTGGGCATCTTCTACACTCACACTAGCACAAGAGCACGTCCATCTATCTCCGCCCTGGTCGTCCTCTTGTCCGGCAGCTCCATCTCCAACATCCTTCTACCAATATATTCACTCTCCCTCCTCTGCACATGTCCAAACCATCTCAGTCTGTCACTGGCACAGTGGCTAATACACGCAACGTGAGCCGTCCTCTGATGAGCTGGTTCCTGACTCTGTCCAACCTTGTCACTATAAGGAGAACCTTAGCATCTTCATCTCTGCTGCCTCCATCCCTGCCTTTTGTCTCTTTCTCACTGCTACTGTCTCTAACCCATAGAGCAGAGCTGCTCTCACTGTCTATGTCTGTGACACTCTTCTGTCACACACACTCCCTGACACTTTCCTCCACCCGCTCCAACCCGCTTGCACTCTCCTCCACCTCTATTCCACACTCGCCATCACACTGAACTGTTAAACTGCTGCACCTTCTTTACCTCAGCCCCTATATTCTCACTGTTCTACCTCACTTCCTTTGGTTTAGATGCATGTATTCTGTCTTACTACCACTGACTTTCATGCCTCTTCTTTCCAGAACAAACCTCCACCTCTGTGACTGACTGTGTCCCACACAGCTGGCTCAGCTCGGTTTAGGCTCCACTACCCACCAGGTTGCAGCTTCTTCTGGATGCCCCCATGACTGAAACCCTAGTGTTGTCAACAGCTGGATGTGCGGGGTCGCTAATGGACCAATAGCTGTAAAAAAGTACGTAGGCCAGCCAGCGAGCTACCGTGGATTTGTGCATGTCTCTACGTTACATATTTTTTGATACATCTGACCCCAGGCGTAGATTTGTGCTTACGCCGGTCATGAAATCCTGGCTTGCAGAAGCGTGCGTAAATGAGCATGCACGGTAGAGCAGTAATTCTTAGCCCCAGCCTGGCCTGATTAAAAATGATAGAAATTAATCCCGACACAAGTCGGGTTCTGGCTAAGAATTACAGCTGTAGCTCTAATATCATCTTTGTTTACTAGAGTCTCTCGGCTCTTCGCAGCGATTGCAACTCTGTTACTGTAATTAGCATACGAATTGCACTTCCTTTAGCGACGGCTGATTTGACCACTAAAAAGCGAACAGCGGCTCATTTGACCGCGTTTTTTAACCGAGTGGGGAAAGTCAAACTGTTAAAAAATAGACGGACCGACTAGACACGGCTGTGGCTGCTTTCTCTACATTACATTAGCCAGCTAACTCTGGATGTAACTTTCGCTAAACAGCTTTCATTTTCATTTGAAATTTTTCATTAAACAGCTTTAAAATAGCACGGGAAAGTACAAAGAAGTACCTTTACCTGTAGCTTTAGTTTGTGTTTGTCTGTATAGGCTATAGGCTGTATAGGCTGTGTTTTTCTCCCTCTCTATCCCCTCACCCCAACCGGTCGAGGCAGATGGCCGCCCACATCCAGTCTGGTTCTGCTGGAGGTTTTTCCTTGTTAGAGAGGGAGTTTTTCCTTTCCACTGTTGCTGTCAAATTAAATACTTGCTGTATGTGGGATTTGTTGGGTTTAGTTGTGAGGTCTTCAACCTTACTTTGTATAGTGCCTTGAGATAACTTTGTTGTGATTTGGCGTATAAATAAAATTGAATTGAATAAGTCGTAACAGTAATGTAAAACATGACAAATCACATTTCTTTCTTCCTTACGACGAACCAGCTCATTCTTAAACAGCTGATCAGTTGCTGAACAATGTAGTTCAGCACTCATGCTTGATTCACCGACCTTTGGAAGTAAAAGAAGAATTTTGAAAGCTATCCTAGATTTTACAGGACAGAGAAGCTGAAGTATGATGTCTTTGATTGTGTTGTGGAGAAAGATGAATCAGACAATCTTCACATTCTTTTATAAGGAATTTATTTTAGCTGAATTTCATTTATAACTAATTTATTTTAATATACAACAAGTCGGTGTCAGTGCTGCTGTTTGTGTCAGGTTAATAAATACTCAGATATACTGCAGTTCTATAAAGTGGGTTTGTGTCAGTGCTCAGAGAAAACGACCTCAGTGTCTGTGATGACGTCACATCATCAGTAAATCAGATTATTATAATAATGATCATAATTAGTCACACGACCCTGAATTTCAGTCCAAAAGCCCACTGGAACCATCAGAAGTGGTTTTGAGAGCAGCAACAGCCATGTTGGATTCAGGATCAGATGCGTTTGCCATGGTAACACATTCACTCACATGACATTCGCTGTAAGGTCTCCCAAAGCACTATGGGTAATGGAGTCCTGTAGTTGAATCAAGGAGTACCAGTAGCACTGACCCAGCACTAGACCTTCACTAGTTGTGACCCTCTACCACAGCTGGGTGATGTAGTCCATGTAGGGAGGGGGTGTAGTCCACACAGATACAGCAGGTCCTAAAAACTGACCCAGCAGCCACAGGATTGCGGGCTTTGTAATCCAGAAGAAAAGGAAAACTGTTACAGGTGCATGTGGGTCCAAATCATAGAGGATGTGGTTGTTTCACCACCTTGACGTCTCAATTTGTTAAAAAAACAAACCAGCTCCAGACCTGGTGCAGCTCAGATGGACCAACATCTGGTCCCAGTAAACAGACGGGTGGTGCTGTTGTCAGAATATAAAGCTCTGTGAGCTGTATGGGGGTGAAGCACGTTGTGGTCAATGCATTCATAGCAGAGATGGATTATGGGATTTGTAGTCCTGTGGTTGTCTGATACTTTAAGCCCTGAATAGACTGTGTGTTTGAGCCCCATCATTTTATTTACAGCCACACGAGTCTTAATGATACGACATGCTCACAGTCACCATTTACACATTACAGGAATAAATGAAGATAAATTAATAATAAATAGGATCATATAAATACTGAACTATGTCCTCAGTTCACTGACATTATTGTTAGTGAGTCAATATTGAATTGTGGAGAGACGACCTGTGATGGTCTCCGTGGCAACCATCTAGCCGCTCAGCTCACTCATCTTCCCATAGCAGGACAAATGTCTGGACCCATAAACAGATAATGGCGGATCAGAGTCTGTCTCGG
This sequence comes from Betta splendens, assembly GCF_900634795.4. Classification (NCBI taxonomy): domain Eukaryota; kingdom Metazoa; phylum Chordata; class Actinopteri; order Anabantiformes; family Osphronemidae; genus Betta; species Betta splendens. Next base: position 28,652,754 of record NC_040882.2, on the reverse strand, counting down.
GTCGGGACCCAGATGTAGGGACCGCTCTGCTCCTCGATGACGGCTTTGACCAGGTGGTAGACCTCCTCGAAGCTGTCACCATGGACGATGGCTGCACATAAACACAAACACATGATGTCAATAAACCTGGAAAAGGTCCAGCATCATAGTCAAGTTCATCTTGTTACCTGTGAAACACTCCAGGAAGTCTTGTTCTAGTTTGACAGCTCTGTCCAGAGCTTTTCTGGCCTGGTCCTCAGTCAGACGCTTGTTAGGTCCCTGCACACATGCATGCGTACGCGCGCGCACACGTGCACAAACACACACGCACAAACACACACGCACACGCACACACACACACACGCACACACACGCGCACACACACACACGCACACACAGTGAACATCTGCACCAGCATCACCAGCAGGTTCGGTCCTTCTGAACTCAGACTTACAGGATGTTCTCCAGAGATCGTGGCCTGATGAAGATAGCGACAGGATGAAGCTGAGCCGCCTGAAGCCTCCGTACAGCATTGGCTGATACATCCAGGATGCAGTGTTTACCCTGGAGGACGCACATGAACATACACAGTCACATCTACTGAGGGATCAGCTGGAACCGCAACATCCAGACTTTCATCAGGTCAGAGGTCATGTCTATGGAGTCAAATTAGGGTCAGATTAGATAGGTACGCGCATAAACTGATCTGTGCGTGCGTAACCAGATGCGTGCATGCGTAATCGAATCTGTGTGTGTGAACCAATCTTTCTTCTTTTCCATCACTGTGTTCTCTTTACACCTCAGACCTACTGTGACTCACAGTGGCAGTGATAGTGTTGTAGAATCCATCAGACCACATCTCCACATCAGTCATTTCCAAGGTAACCAACTGAACTCACCTGCTCGGCCACCTGTCTCACGCTCTGCACCGACGTCCCATATAGGTGGTTGTTGTACTGCCCGGCCTCGATGAACCGATGGGACTGGATGTCTCGCTCCATCTGCTCTCGCGATGCCACAAAGTGATAGTCTCTCCCATCGACTTCGTAGTCCCTGCGAGGACGGGTTGTGTCTGTGGAAGAGATGTAAATCTGTGACGTCCTGCCGGTTCTCTGGTTTCTACTTCATGGTTTGAGGACGTACGTGGGACACAGGAACCAAACTTGTCTGGGTACTCTGACAGTAGGTCGTCGTTGACTCGATCCTTGGTCGGACCCAGGATGATGACGGGACGAGCGTAGTCGACTAGAGAGAAAAACATTGGTTACATCTATTCAGACTGTTTGAGGTCTCTTTGTGTAAAGTACAATTTTTTGGAATCTTTGGTTTCTCAGTAGATAAAGATCATGTGTTTCTATCACTCCACTAACAAAAACACCGACCTGAACACAGTTTTTAGTTTAATCACAGAAATGATCAGTGAAGCAGCTGTAACCATGGACTCAACCTCTGATCCTTTGGTTTGTGCCAAAGATATAATTATTACTGGTTCAATCAATCAGCCCCAAACAGTAAACGATGTATGGTTTGTTTTTCTTATATGTTAATTGTTGGGCAGAACTACATTTCCCAGGGTGCCTTTATAGGCAGCATCCTTTCACTGACCTTCGATCTGTGTGACGAGCTCATAGCTGTGGACGAAACCTTCTCGACCTGCAGAGAAAGCACACGTTAACCAACGGTCGAGTCTATTCTAGTAATCTTTTCTATTCTATTCTACTTGTGTGTTTGTTTGTTGTGCTTCACCTTTGCTCTTCATACGCGACCACTCCTTCCTCTCCACCCTGAAACACAGACAAGTCAGGTCTCCCTCCATCACCTGGTCCAGTACAGTGTGTGTACTGGTACTACAGCAGCACTGCAGTATGTGTGTAGAGGTACTGCAGTACCACAGAGTGTACTGGTACTACAGTAGTACTGCAGTATGCATGTACTGGTACTACAGTACTACAGCGTGTACTGGTACTACAGTAGTACTGCAGTGTGCATGTACTGGTTCTACAGTAGTACTGCAGTAATGTGTGTACTTGTCCTACAGTAAATGTACTGGTCCCACAGTAGTACTGCAGTATCGTGCGGTACCTGTGCTTGGAGGGCACGTATCCCAGCTCCTCTAGTTCCCCTGCTGGTTTACCCTTCTGGCCTGCCACCACTCGTCCTCACTGCTGTCTATCACATGGAGGACCTCCCCAAAGTTAAAGTCCAGGGCCTGAGAGAGGACTCCACAGTCCCACTGCTTGTCGTAGTCAAACAGTGCCCTGCATACGGTGACAGGGTAACAGATGCTTCTAGTTACTCAGTTTAACTTAAAGCAGCTCCTCCAAATGTCTCCACAGGTTTTATCGTTACCTAACGTAGAAGGTTCTGTTGGCTCTTAGACTCCCAGACGAGCTGTTCATCATCTGCTCCCTCAGGTCATGGATCTTGGCTTCAAAACGACTGTACTCTGCAGAGGGAAGGTTGCGATGGCAACCGTTAAAGCTGGTCACTACCACACGTGTGTGTGTGTGTGTGTGTGTGTGTGTGTGTGTGTGTGTGTGTGTGTGTGTGTGTGTGTGTGTGTGTGTGTGTGTGTGTGTGTGTGTGTGCTCTCACCCTCAGGTCGATATTGGGCGATGATGGTGACTGTCTGTCCAGCGTTCTTCAAAGCTGCTGCTGCTTGTTCATGTGTCGCAAACCTGAGGTCGACACCATTCACCTGAACACACAGTCAGACTGATTCACATGACTCACGCTGAGGATCAGGGGCCTCATGTATAAAAAGGGAACTTACATTTGAAAACATGGCGTACGCCCTTATCCATGCAAACAGATGTAAGAACTTTCCTATAGCTATAGTCAGTTGGCAACACTAAGAAACTGTTAATCCAAGGTGTTTCATGTTGTGTTAGCATTAGGCATCCTTCACAATGACGCAGTTACATCAATGTAAATGCCAACCAGAAAGTAAAACGGGTCATTCCAACAATATTAAAAGACACACAAATTACTTGTTAGCCATAATATGTAAGGTTTTATTTATGTAGGTGATTGCATTAAACACCGAACCTTTAAACCAATTTTTAAAACTAAGTCCATTTTAAAGCAGCACACCAAATTTTCTGAACTATAAACACTATTCCCTACTTTGACTCACGAGCCAAATCTTTCAGAGACTCTCATCCGCATCATGTCCATGCGAGCCCTAGCCAGGCAGTGGGGGCCTCATTCACCCCTGGCATGAGTCTACAAATATGTCTAAGCAGCTTCTTACATGGCCTGAACGAGGTGATCACTCAGATGTGGCCGCACTCGTAGTCGCCATGGATGAGGATGTGGTCAACTACAGGACAACTACATTGGCTCCAGTTTCATCCCAGACTCTTTGTCTCCTTGTCCTTCCTTCTCCTTCTTCTCTTCCTCATGTGTTAAATTTTGACAGTGTTTTCAGCTTAGTAATTGTTTGTTAATCAGCTCCAGTTTTGGTGTGGTGAGTGAAGGATTTTGGTACCAAAGTTTTCTAATTGAGCACATGGTGTAAGAGCTGAGAAAAATGCGGGAAGGAAAACGCTTTGACTCAAGATTGGACTCTTGAATCACAGCAGGAAACAGTTTTTTAGTTCAGAAAGATGGATGTGCAGCTTTGAAACTTCGCACTATAACGTAAAAAGACAAACTATAACATTTATATGGAGGGTGTCACGGGAGGAGTCTGCAACTCATTCATGTTCTCAATTTCTTGTTGTCTGGAATTTACAATGGAAAATATTCTTCGTGCTTAGTAGTGGTTGATACATCCAGACTTTTTTCTTCTCATGCAGTTTATTTTTTTTAATTATGCCAAGTTTAGTTGGAAATCTTAAAGTCTTTGTACACAAGGCCGCAGGTCTCGACTTTCACTGAGGATCTGGTTTCTACTTAAGCTGAGGATCTTTGTACTCACACTGAGGATCTGGTCTCCCTTCCTGAGTTCTCCACTCAGGTCTGCTGGACCTCCTGCGAGGATGAAGGAGATGAAAATTCCCTCTCCGTCCTCTCCTCCAACGATGTTAAACCCCAGACCTGTGGACCCACGCTGCACACAGATCCTGCGAGGTTCCCTGGAGTAGTCGTCCTCTCCCATCATGCCACGTGGAATGGGTGAGTATCGTCGTGGCGACGGAGGAGGAAGGGCTTGTGGGTACTCGCACATGTAGTCAGGCTCCATGTAGGCTGCAGAGATCACAGAGAAACACCTTTAATCTGCAAGATGGACCTGACGGGCTGGACGATCTAAGTCAGATACAGCTGAGTTTATCAGCGAAGCGTCTGATAAATTATAAAAGCAGTGAATTACATGGAGTTTGTTGTGTTGTCACGGAGACGGTGTACGTACACTCAGCATTCAGGCTGTTTACTGTCCTTTATTTTTTAATATCTTGTAAGTGTTTTAATCTGTCACTACCGATCTGAGTGTTTTTACATGAATAAAGTCAAGTTCTTCCAGATACTTTTTCACTGTAGGATATATAAAGTTTATCTTATCTTCTGTTGTACGTACAGCTGGTCAAGTCGGGGGGGCTGTACCGATCAGCTGGATGAATGTACTGAGAGGTGGGCGTGGCCACCTTTAGGTAGACGACCTCGCCCGTGTTCTTCAGTGCCGACACGGCGTCTTCATGCAGGACGTCCTCCAGAGACACGTGGTTCACCTGAGGAGGAGAGGTCAGACTGGAGAGGACTACTAGGTACACACAGTGAATACTGTGAGTACTACTGACTGTATTACCAGGTACAGGCAGTAAGTACTGAGAACTACTTACTGACATACTGAGTTCTATCAGATACACCCAGCGAGTACTGTAAGTACAACCAACTGTAGCACTCAGTACTACCAGGTACACACAGAATACTGTGAGTACTACTGACTGTTGTACTCACAGTACTGAGTACTCTTAGTACTTACAGTACTTACTCTTAGTACTTACAGCCAGGATCTTGTCTCCAATCAGCAGTCGACCGTCTCGGTGAGCGGCTCCTCCCTCGATGATCTTGGTGACGTAGATGCTGTTGTCTCCTGGAACATGCTGGTTCCCTACACCTCCTGCTATACTGAAGCCCAGACCTGGACCAAACATAACCAGAACCAGAACTTCACCTGAGGTAGGTTCAGATATTACTCACATCTACTTTAATGTTCAGTGTCAGCAGGAGGGCCAAGGGTAACACATGAATCCTCCTCTTCCTTTCTCAACTTTTAGAAAGCAGCTGAGAATTGTAGACTTAGACAGAACTATAATCATCAATCATGTATAATCATTTAAACAGAAACATAAGTTGTAATCTCTTCTCCTCCTTTCGTATCTTTCCTCTCCTCCTTTTCTTCCTTTTTGTCTCCTCTTCTTTCTTACCTTTAGGTCCTTTCATTAGTTTGATCTGTGTGATGCGTTCACTGGGAGGGCGTCGCCGTAGGACGTACAGCCTGACGACAGGCCCCGCCTCCTTTAGTGCCTCCACAGCGAAGGAGTGCGTGACCTCACGGACGTCCACATCGTTAACAAACACTATGCTGTCGTTCACCCTGAAAGGATAGAGAGAGACGTTAGTGGGTGGATGTGTATCTGGTTCAGACCAGGGGTTCTAGAGGTTCTACAGGTCCAGGGATCCACCAGATCTACCTGAGTCGTCCATCCTGGGCGGCGGCTCCTCCAGGGATAATTTTGGTGATGAAGATGGACGGGTCATCTCCGATGTGAGGGTTGTCTGTTCCTCCTGCGATGCTGAAGCCCAGGCCAGAGTTTCCCTGAACACATGTTACAATCTCAGATTCAGAACGGTTTCACCATGCACTGGGATGTGTTACCAAGCCCACATGTCATTTCCTTTCCACTTATTGCACTACTTTGGTGTGTAGTTCAGGGAGCATGGGCAATCAGAGCTTCACAGTCTCTCAAATCCACTGACTGGACTCATTTAAATTCAAGACTCATGTGACACTTAGAGAAGCCTCTGCCTTTAACAAAATATCAACAACTGTACTACAGTACACAAGCTTCATCAGTGTTTGTAGAGTATGTAGCGCTTTCTTCATTATTTTAAAAGAGTAGCACCCTGAGCTCTTATTTATACTGTATGTATTTCCTAAAATAGGTTTTGCATATCCCCTTAATTTCACAGAAAATGCTAACACTCTGTCTGACCTGTCTGATTAAATAAATCACAAAAACAGTAATAATGCAATGGTTAAATGCTATGGTTAAATGTATTAATTAAATAAAAAAAATAACACTGTGCCAATTGCATAAGTCCTTTTCTTATCTAACTAATCTCCTTGGTATATGCCACATTTGATGGAGTGGCTTCCCATTGGCTTCAAGGGTGGTTCTCCACAACATCATCGAGTTTGCAATGAAGGTCCTTAGAGTTCTATTGATGTTGTACAGCTCCAAGCATTCAGTGATCCATGTGTGTGGCATTGAGTCATAGGCTTTCTTGTAGTCGATCCAGGCTGAGCACAGGTTGGTGTGTCGCATTCTGCAGTCTTCAGCGACAGTTCTGTCTACCAGGACTTGGTGTTTGGCTCCTCTGGTATCCTTGCCAATGCCCTTCTGTGCTTCGCTCATGTATTGACCCGTGTGCCCACTTATCTTAGCTGCGATGATGCCTGACATGAGCTTCCATGTTGTGGAGAGACAGGTTTATTGGCCGGTAGTTGGATGGGACTGTACCCTTTGAGGGATCCTTCATTATCAGGATCGTTCGCCCTTCGGTTAGCCATTCAGGGTGAGTCCCATCCCTTAGCAGCTGGTTCATTTGTGCTGCCAGGCGCTCATGGACTGCAGTGAGCTTCTTTAGCCAGTAGGCATGGATCATGTCAGGGCCGGGCTGTCCAGTTTTTCATACCTGAGACTCTCTGTTGGATGTCTGCCACTGTGATAGTCACTGGATTCTGTTCAGGGAGGTTGCTGTGGTCTTCCCTCAGATCCACCAGCCACTGTGCATCACTGTTGTGTGACGCCTCCCTTTCCCATATACCCTTCCAGTACTGTTCAGTTTCCAGCCTTGGTGGGTCTGCTCTGCCGTTATTGCCCTGCCATTGAGACTACACTTTCGCAGGTTGTGTTTCGAACAGCCAGTTTATTCGTCTGGCTTCGTTGTCTCTGGTGTATCTCTTTAGGCGGCTGGCCAGGGCTTGTAGCCTTTGCTTGGCAGTTTCGAGTGCTTCAGGTATGGTCATCTGGCTGTACCTCTTGGGCATCGGCCTTTTCATTGCACCCCTCTGGGCCTCTGTCATTTAGCTCACTTCCCTCCGAGCTGCCTTGATTTTTGCCTCCAACCTTCGTTTCCATGGTGGGTATTGTTTCTCATGGCTCCCATGATTGCTCTTATAGCCAAGCACCTCTAGGATCACTGATGCTGAAGCAGATATCAGCTCATTGGTTTCTGTGATTGTTGTGGTAGGGATCGCTCTCAATGCTGCATTCACATCTTCCATGAGACTTTCTCATGGAAGATGAGCCGGTATCTCATGTGATTCATTGTCTCTCATGATATGAGGTAGGCGGTAGCTTGAAGGGTCTTGCCCAAGGAGCAATATATATATATATATATATATATATATATATATATATATATATATATATATATATATATATATATAGCCAAATGACAGAGGCCCAGAGAGGTGCAATGAAAAGACCGATGCCCAAGAGGTACAGCCAGATGACCATACCTGAAGCACTCGAAACTGCCAAGCAAAGGCTACAAGCCTTGGCCAGCCGCCTAAAGAGATACACCAGAGATAACGAAGCCAGACAAATAAACCGGCTGTTCGCAACACAACCTGCGAAAGTGTACTCTTAATGGCAAAGAGAGGCAAGGTAATCCACACAGAAGGGGTCTCACTCCCAGAAGGAACAATAGCAGACATTGAGGACAGTTACAAGTACCTTGGAATACCACAGGCAAACGGCAACCTTGAACAGGCAACAAGGAATGCGGCAACAGCCAAATACCTCCAACGAGTAAGGCAAGTCCTAAGAAGCCAGCTCAATGGCAAGAACAAATCCTGGGCAATAAACAGCTACGCTCTGCCAGTGATCAGATACCCTGCAGGAATAATAAGGTGGCCAAAGGAAGATATACAGACCACAGATGTTAAGACACGAAAGCTCCTCACCATGCATGGAGGGTTCCACCCCAAATCCAGCACCCTGAGACTGTACGCTAGCCGCAAGGAAGGAGGCCGAGGACTAGTGAGCGTGAGAGCCACTATCCAGGATGAAACATCCAAGATCCATAAGTACATCAAGGATAAGGCCCCGACAGATGACGTGCTGAGTGAATGTCTCAGGCAGTGGAGAACAGAGGATGAGATGCTGGAAGAGGGACCATCATGGGAGGACCAAGCCCTTACACGGGATGTACCACCGGAACATAACTGAAGTGGCTGATCTCAACAAATCCTACCAATGGCTTGAAAGGCTGGGCTGAAGGACAGCGCAGAGGCACTTATCCTGGCCGCACAGGAGCAGGCCCTGAGCACCAGAGCCATAGAGGCCCAGATCTACCACACCAGACAAGACCCAAGGTGTAGAACTGTGCAAAGAGGCCCCTGAGACGATCCAGCACATAACTGCAGGGTGTAAGATGCTGGCAGGGAAAGCATACATGGAACGCCATAACCAAGTGGCTGGCATAGTATACAGGAACATCTGTGCAGAGTATGGACTGGAAACCCAAGGTGAAAAGTGGGAGAAACACCTCCCAAGGTGGTAGAGAACGAGTGAGCCAAAATCCTGTGGGACTTCCAGATACAGACAGACAGAATGGTAATGGCGAACCACACCAGACATTGTGGTGTGGACAAAGAACAGAGGAAAGCCGTTAGTGGTGGATGTGGCAATACCAAGCGATGGCAACATCAGGAAAAAGGAACATGAGAAACTAGAGACAATACCAAAGGGCTCAGAGAAGAACTGGAGAAGGCTTGGAAGGTGAAGGCCACAGTGGTGCCTGTGTGTGATCGGAGCACTAGGGGCTGTGACCCCCAAACTGGAGGAGTGGCTACGACAGATCCCTGGAAAAACATCCGAAATCTCAGTCCAGAAAAGTGCAATCCTAGGAACAGCAAGGATACTGCGCAGAACCCTCAAGCTCCCTGGCCTCTGGTAGAGGACCCGAGCTTGGAAAGGGGATGAGACCACCCGCGGAGGGTGAGAATAGAGTGTGTGTCGGTCTAACAAGGTCTGCGTCAGGTGTTGGGGAACCAGAGCACCTTGGCGAGAAGTGGGCTACTGGAACAAGAAAGAAATGGCTGAGGTGCGAGAACAAGGCTCTGTTGGAATGCTACTACTCAAGTAACCCTAGTCAGAGGTGTTACATGCAAAGAATATGCGGTGAATGGGAACGGAGAAACCCACATTCAAGACTGACGGCGAAGCAACTAGTAGCTCAGTGTTCCAACATCCACAAACGGCAACTGCTATCACAACTTGAGATTGACGAGATACAACACAAATGCTACGGCAAGGGGGAGCCAGGACGCCAGGTTAGAGGGGAGGTTCCACCATCTCCCCACCGGAAATTGGGTACGAAGCCCCAATGAGCACAGATACGCTGAGCGAGGCAGCGACTGACCTGAAAGATAAGATCATGGCGAGATTGAACAGCAACACCGCACCCCACTACAACGACTAAGTGAAGTACCATCACAATGAACCACATGAGATAACCGGCTCAGACGTCGCCCCGGTCTAACAAGGTCTGTTTCAGGTGCTGGGGAACCAGAGCAGCCTTGGCGAAGAAGTGGGCTACTACTCAAGTAAAACCCTAGTCAGAGGGGTTACATGCAAAGAATGTGCGGCGAATGGGAACGGAGAAACCCACATTCAAGGCTGACTGCGAAGCAACTAGTAGCATCAGTGTTCAACATCCCAAACGGCAACTGCTATCACAACTTGAAATTGACGAGATACAACACAAATGCTACGGGAAGGGGGAGCCAGGACACCTCAAAGTCTCATGGAAGATGTGATGCAGCATTGAGAGCGATCCCTACCACAACAATCACGGAAACCAATGAGCTTGATATACGCTTCAGCATCAGTGATCCTAGAGGTGCTTGCTAGAAGAGCAGCCATGGGAGCCATGAGAAACAATACCCACCATGGAAAAACGAAGGTTGGAGGCAAAAATCAAGGCAGCTCGGAGGGAAGTGAGCCAAATGACAGAGGCCCAGAGAGGTGCAATGAAAAGACCGATGCCTAAGAGGTACAGCCAGATGACCATACCTGAAGCACTCGAAACTGCCAAGCAAAGGCTACAAGCCTTGGCCAGCCGCCTAAAGAGATACACCAGAGATAACGAAGCCAGACGAATAAACCGGCTGTTCGCAACACAACCTGCGAAAGCGTACTCTCAATGGCAGGGTAATAACAACAGAGCAGACCCACCAAGGCTGGAAACTGAACAGTACTGGAAGGGCATATGGGAAAGGGAGGCGTCACACAACAGTGATGCACAGTGGCTGGTGGATCTGAGGGAAGACCACAGCAACCTCCCTGAACAGAACCCAGTGACTATCAACAGTGGCAGACATCCCACATAGAGTCTCAGGTATGAAAAACTGGACAGCACCTGGCCCTGACATGATCCACGGCCTACTGGCTAAAGGAAGCTCACTGCAATCCATGAGCGCCTGGCAGCACAAATGAAACCAGCTGCTAAGGGATGGGACTCACCCTGAATGGCCTAACCGAAGGGCGAACGATCCTGATAATGAAGGATCCCTCAAAGGGTACAGTCCCATCCAACTACCGGCCAATAACCTGTCTCTCCACCAACATGGAAGCTCATGTCAGGCATCATCGCAGCTAAGATAAGTGGGCACATGAGTCAATACATGAGCGAAGCACAGAAGGGCATGGTAAGGATACCAGAGGAGCCAAAACACCAACTCCTGGTAGACAGAACAGTCGCCCAAGACAGCAGAATGCGACACACCAACCTGTCCACAGCCTGGATCGACTACAAGAAAGCCTTATGACTCAATGCCACCACACATAGATCACTGAATGCTTGGAAGCTGTACAACATCAACAGAACTCTAAGGGCCTTCATTGCAACTCGATGAGGTTGTGGAGAACCACCCTTGAAGCCAATGGGAAGCCACTTGCCCAAGTATCCATACAATGTGGCATATACCAAGGAGATGCACTGTCCCCACTGCTGTTCTGCATAGGTCTGAACCCCCTTCAGCCAAATAATAAACAGACTGCCTACGGATACCAACTCCGGAACGGGGCCACCATAAGTCACCTCCTCTACATGGATGACATCAAGCTGTACGCCAAGAGTGAGCGAGACATCGACTCGCTGATCCACACCACCAGGATCTACAGCTCGGACATCGGGATGTCATTCGCACTCGAGAAATGTGGGAGGATGGTGACAAAGAGAGGCAAAGGTAATCCACACAGAAGGGTCTCATCCCAGAAGGAACAATAGCAGACATTGAGGACAATTACAAGTACCTTGGAATACACAAGGCAAACGGCCAACCTTGAACAGGCAACAAGGAAGGCGGGCAACAGCCAAATACCTCAACGAGTAAGGCAAGTCCTAAGAAGCCAGCTCAATGGCAAGAACAAATCCCAGGCAATAAACAGCTACGCCCTGCCAGTGATCAGATACCCTGCGGGAATAATAAGGTGGCAAAAGGAAGAGATACAGACCACAGATGTTAGACACATAAGCTCCTCACCATGCATGGAGGGTTCCACCCCCAAATCCAGCACCCTGAGACTGTACGCTAGCCGCAAGGAAGGAGGCCGAGGGACTAGTGAGCGTGAGGAGCCCTATCCAGGATGAAACATCCAAGACCAGAAGTACATCAGGATAAGGCCCCGACAGATGACGTGCTGAGTGAATGTCTCAGGCAGTGGAGAACAGAGGATGAGATGCTGGAAGAGGGAACCATCATGGAGGACAAGCCTTGCACGGGATGTACCACCGGCTGAAGGACAGCACAGAGGCACTCATCCTGGCCGCACAGGAGCAGGCCCTGAGCACCAGAGCCATAGAGGCCAGATCTACCACACCAGACAAGACCAAGTGGGTAGACTGTGCAAAGAGGCCCAGAGACGGTCCAGCACATAACTGCAGGTGTGTAAGATGCTGGCAGGCAAAGCATACATGGAACGCCATAACCAAGTGGCTGGCATAGTATACAGGAACATCTGCGCGCAGTATGGAGTGGAAACCCCAAGGTCAAAGTGGGAAACACCTCCCAAGGTGGTAGAGAACGAGCGAGCCAAGATCCTGTGGGACTTCCAGATCCAGACTGACAGAATGGTAATGGCGAACCAACCAGACATTGTGGTGGTGGATAAAGAGCAGAGGAAAAGGCCGTAGTGGTGGATGTGGCAATACCAAGCGATGGCAACATAAGGAAAAGGAACATGAGAAACTAGAGAAATACCAAGGGCTCAGAGAAGAACTGGAGAAGGCTTGGAAGGTGAAGGCCACAGTCGGTGCCTGTGGTGATCGGAGCACTAGGGGGCTGTGACCCCCAATACTGGAGGAGTGGCTACAACAGATCCCTGGAAAACATCCGAAATCTCAGTCCAGAAAAGTGCAGTCCTAGGAACAGCAGGATACTGCGCAGAACCCTCAAGCTCCCTGGCCTCTGGTAGAGGACCCGAGCTTGGAAAGTGGATGAGACCACCCGCGGAGGGTGAGAAAGAGTGTGTGTGTGTATATATATAGTCCTGCTAATCTTTACTGTTATCTAGTGTTTTCTCTGCCTAGCGTAGCACCTAGCTTACTTTCCTGCTATGGCTCCGCCCTGATCCTCTCCCTCCCGCTCTGTTCGGTGCTCGGTGTTGGTTTTATGTTTAGCTTATCCTCTGCCTCCTTCAGTGATAATGCTATCTGTTAATACTTGTACGCTAGTTGCAGGTCTGGAGGCAGAGTGGTTAGGACTCTTAGACTCTCTGCTTCGCACCTTAGAAAACAGGCCAGCTAGCCAGGTCCCTTTAGGTGGTGCGGAGCCTCTTAGCTTAGCTGCTAGGCGCCCACAGGTTCACAACCAACCACTTCACGTTTCAAACTTATTTTCCCCCACTCAGAGACACACCCGCTGAGAACTGACATGATAAGTAACCATCAAATAGATCTGTTTCACTGAAACCTGGCTGGAGCAGGATGAATATGTTAGTTTTAATGAGTCGACTCCAATGAGTCACATCAACTATCATGTTCCTAGAAGTACAGGTAGAGGTGGAGGATTGGCAGCAATTTATAACTTATATTTATTAATTACTCCTACACCTAAACATAGTTCTAACTCACTTGAGAGCCTCACTCTGAGCCTTTCTTACACAGACTCTAAAAACTTAGATGCCAGTTGTGTTTTGTATTGTTACCGTCCTCCTGCTCCATATCCAGAGTTCTTAATTGGATTATCCGAATTCTATCTGACTTGATGTTGACAGTAACTGTCTCAGCACTGCTTTTGATTTGTTAATAGACACTATTAGATACACTGATAAAATGAGGAGAGAGAGATGAACCAGGTTGCGATCAGATCGTCCTAAAGGGGGGAGGGGTAGAAGTATATGTGTTTTTTATGTTGGCATAAAGAAGGCCAGGCTTTTATTTTTACTTGTGTCGCAGTTAACATACTGGGTGAGGTTGGCAGGGTGGGGCGGGGGTAGCAGGCATGGTTAAAGTCCCCAGAGATGAGAACCAGGGCGTTTGGGTGCTTTGTCTGCAGCCTGGACACGGTGCTGTGCACGCGCTCGCATGCGCTCACACGCAACAGCAGCGTCGGCCAACTGAGGGATATAAGCGGGTGACTACTAGCACCTGGGAGAACTAGTATGGCCGAAACACTGACTGCCACCAGTCCATTGTCCCTGCTACAGTGCTGTTCTATAACCGTGGTGTGGTCCGGGTTACACCATCTGTCGTTCACAAACACTGCCAGTCCCCCAGCCCGCACCAGCCTAAACCCGTTAAGAGAGACCACAGAGTCCGGTGTGACAACAGAGTCCGGAGTGACATCAGAGTGGAGCCCCAGGACGGCAGAGTCGCAGTCTTACAAGCCTCTCTGCATGTTCTCTACAGCCGCCACCCACTCTTAGTCTTAGTTATCGCATAGAGACTGTGTCTGCTTCTCGACCACCTAACTATACAAGTCACAAACAATCAAAGAGAAGTGACTTACCAGAATTTAATAAACATCAAAACAGTTCCTCTTACGGAACAAAGTAACAGTAAGCTATCCAGATAGCCACCCTGGATGCATAACATTAGCTTCAGATTCTACTGTGATTCTACTTTCCTTCTACCTCCTCTGTCCAATAACCTCCCATCATTGTCCCATGTTTAACTAAACCTTGTCTCTTTCTCTCCAGTAGTTGTGCTTCTCTCCTCTCGCTCTCTCTCTCTTTCTCTCTCTCTCTCTCTCTCCCTCTCTGTCCTCACCTACAGGTGTCATAGGACTCAAAGTTTGGTGTCTGTGATGGGCAGCTGCGGATCCAACCATCCTGCCTGTATCCAGTCCCTGGTCCAACCATCCTGCCTATGTTCTGTTGTTGCTTCTTGTTGCTTGTTGCTGTTGCTGTGCTTTTATCTCTCTCTATCCTCTCACCCCAACCGGTCGAGGCAGATGGCCACCCACATCCAGTCTGGTTCTGCTGGAGGTTTCTTCCTCGTTAGAGAGGGAGTTTTTCCTCTCCACTGTTTGCTGTCAAATTAAATGCTTGCTCTATGTGGGATTTGTTGGGTTTAGTTGTGTGAGGTTTTTAAACCTTACTTTGTAAAGTGCCTTGAAATACTTTGTTGTGATTTGGCGCTATATAAATAAATTGAATTGAAAATTGAATTGAATTGTGTCCTGGTTGAGCCACGTCTCGGTGAAACAGCAGGCTGCTCCCAGTAAACGCGCTGCAGACGCATTAGCGCCATTAGCTCGTTCAGCTTGTTGGCGAGGGAGCGAACGTTTCCTACAGGAAGGGATGATATGTATGGCTATACCTCTGTTTCCTCTCCCGGCGCTTAACTCCAGTTCTGCAGTATTGTCGCTTTCTCTGTATCTCGGCTGGAATCTCTGGCTTTCCAGCGTGGAGAAACTCGGCTAAGAGCTAACAGCTGGTCCCAAGTGTAAACAATGGAGCAGCATCCTAAAGGATCCCCGGAGACCGACTTAAAAAGTTGGATAAACATAATAAAACATGAAAAAGTGATTAACTTAGTGCCTGTAGTTGCACAACCCTATGCACACATGCGGCGCCATCTTGAAAAAATATGAATCTGACAGCTGTGATGAAAACTACAATGTTAACTGTCCAAAGAGCCCAAGCAATGATATATAGTTCAAAGGGTTGAAGAACAGCTTTTATTTGAATTTATGTAGGTGATCTGTTCTTCAGTGGGCAAAATGCCCATTGGTACTGTTTGCCCCGGCCGTGGCAGTGGTTAGTGCGCAGTGCTCCTGTTGGGATTGCGTCAGGAAGAGCATCCAACGTAAAAACTTGCCAACTCAACCATGCGATTCATTTGCCTCTGCGACCCCTGACGGGATAAGCTGAAAGATGTAGGATAACCAGGACTCTGCTCATATTTAAACCCATGAACTAGTCCTCTACTGCAGTTGTCATGCTGGTTTATAGATTCTGATATAAAGAGCTGGTAACGCGATGTACCTCTGCTCATACTACGTGTACTGAATACTGAGGCTGAGGCTGAAGTAACTTAATCATTATGTTTCAGAGTCTCAGCTCCACTGATCAACATTTACACTCCACTGGTGTTTCTTCCTAAAATAACTCAGAGATAAAAATAACTGACACCAGTGGGAGTTTGGTTTGTGGGGATAAATCAGCTTTTAAACACAACGTTTTTAAAAACAGATGAGAAGATCTATTCCTGGATCCAGAGTCTTTGTGTGTTTGTGTGTGTGTGTGTTGTTCCTCACTCTCTCCAGTGTGATCTCCTCATATTCCAGTTCTCCTTCTGATCCGTTCATCTGTAGAGACACAGAATTAAAGAGTTAAACCACATCCAACATCTCTCACTGCTCGTCTCCACAGCAACGCCGTGGTTACAGCTGTTCAGCCCCCAGGAGGCCTGTTTCCTAGGCAACTGTATCCGTAGCCATAGCGACAACATTTCTCTCAGAGCATCTCATTCACATCATCAGCTGGTCGTTACATCACTTCCTGCAGATTCAGGCGTTCAGCTGCAGACCTGGACCTGTGTCCAGTCATTTCTATGCTGATATGTGATTGTACATCTATGAAACAATCACAGGGAACAAACCAGGATAACAGAACAGCTGAGACAGGAGTTTCTATCCACAATCAGAGGGAGATGGAAGCTTCAGTCTGTGCTGTCAGAGCACCCTGAACCAAGAATGTGTGAAGAACTATATTTAGGTTTTACACTATAAGCTGTTTATTCTATCCTCCGCATGTAAAAAGTGTTCATGACAAACAATAACCAAAACTATTAAAATGTATAATTTTACAACCAAGTCCATCATCAGCCGCAGCAGCTGAGAACAAACAAAAACAACTTGTCTAGGTGGTGTCCTGCAAATGATATGGGCTTTGCGGCTAATTGGAGCACTTTTGGGGAAAAAGTTGGGCTTATGGAACAGACCGCGTCCATCCCACATTGGATGGAGCCTCTCTGCTCTTTAGTAACATGACCATTTTGCCTCCCCACTCCGTGACAACTCAGAGTGGAGCCCAGGACGCAGAGTCGCAGTCTTACACGCCTCTCTGCATGTTCTCTACAGCTGCCACGCACTCTTAGTCTTAGTTATCGCATAGAGACTGTGTCTGCTCCCCGACCACCTAAACTATACAAGTCACAAACAAATCAAAGAGGAGTGACTTACCAGAACTTAATAAACATCAAAACAGTTCCTCTTGCAGAACAAAGTAACAGTAAGTTCATAAAGTGTGGTTTATTAAATATCAGATCTCTCTCATCTAAATCCTTGTTAATAAATGACTTGATAAGAGACCATCACATAGATCTGTTCTGTCTCACTGAAACCTGGCTGCAGCAGGATGAATATGTTAGTTTTAATGAGTCGATTCCAATGACTCACATCAACTATCATGTTCCAAGAGGTACAGGTAGAGGTGGAGGAGTAGCAGCAATTTTTAACTCAGATTTGTTAATTACTCCGAAACCCAAACATAGTTATAACTCATTTGAAAGTCTCACTCTGAGCCTTTCTCACCCAGACTCTAAAACTCAGAAGCCAGTTTTGTTTTGTATTGATTATCGACCTCCTGCTCCAAATTCTTAAGTTCTTAACTGAATTCTCTGACTTCTTATCTGACTTAGTTCTTATCACAGATACAATCATTGTAGTGGGAGACTTTAACATTCATGTAGATGTTGACAGTAACTGTCTCAGCACTGCTTTTAACGTATTACTCACTATTGGTTTTACTCAGCATGTAAATGAACCCACTCAGTGTTTTAATTATACCATCGATCTTGTACTAACATATGAGGTCGAAAATGATAATTTAATAGTTCTTACCCAAAACCCTCTGTAATCTGACATTTCTTATTAACTTTTGAATTTACCATAATTGACCTTGCAGCAGCCGAAAAGAAATCTTACTATAGCAGATATTCACATCTGCAACGCTGTTGCCAGATTAAAGTAGATGATTCCATCATTTTGCCTCATGTCATGTCTCTGTCTGTAGCTACCCAGAGGGGAACAGTCACCTAAATCCTTATGAACAGGTTGATTGTCTTGTAGATGATGCTGCAGCTTCTCTATGTACAACGTTAGACACAATGGCTCTCCTGAAGAGAAAGGCAGTGAATCAGAGGTTAGCTCCGTGGTAAAACTCAGAGATCCGCAGCCTAAGGTACAGACCCCGACAACTAGAAAGGCTAACAAGATAAATGTTAACTGCATTCTTAGCTGTGTTGAGCCCACAATCACCTTAAATGTCAGCAGCAATGACTTTATGAACTACGTCACTAATAAAATGATCAGTATTAGAGAAGACATTCATCAAGCTTACTCCAAGATGGTTTAAATCCTATTTATTCAACAGATTCCAGTTTGGTCATGTTAACGACAAATCCTCCATATGTACAAGGATTAGCTTTGGAGTACCACAGGATTCTGTGCTTGGTCCAGTTCTGTTCAGTCTATTCATGTCTTTTCTAGATGATATCATTAGGAAGCATTCTATAAATTTTCATTGTTATGCAGATGATAAAGAGCTATATCTGTCTTTGGAACCAAATGAAACAGATCAACCAGTAAAAATTCAAAGTTGTCAAATCCTGGATGTCCCAAACCTTCCTTGAACTAAAATCAGATAAAACCGAGGTTCTTATTATTGGCCCTAAAAATCACAGAGAGACACTGTTACTGTAAGTCAGATAGTTACTTTGGAAGGCATACTATTAGCTTCATATTCTACTGTAAGGAACCTTGGTTTCATCTTTGACCAGGATCTGTCTTTCACATCCTATATTAAATAAATCTCCTGAACCGCCTACTCTCATCTTAGAAATATAGCTAAAATTAGAAGCATCCTCTCTCAGAGCGATGTAGAGAAACTGATTAATGCATTTGTTACTAGGCTGGACTACTGTAACTCCTTACTCATAGGATGTCCTAACAGCTCCTTAAAAAGCCTCCAGCTAATTCAGAGTTCTGACAAGACTTAGAAAGAGAGATCACATTTCTCCTATATTAGCTTCTCTGCACTGGCTGTCTGTAAAATGTAGGATAGAATTTAAATTGCTCCCACTCACCTACAAAGTACTCAATGATAAAGCTCCTTCTTATCTTAAAGACCTAATAGTTCCTTATGCTCCCAGCAGAACACTTCGTCCTCAGAGCGCTGGGCTACATGTGGTTCCTAGAGTCTTTAAATGTAGAACGGGAGGCAGAGCTTTTAGTTAACAATCTCCTCTCCTGTGGAACCAGCTCCCTGTTCAGGTTCAAGAAGCTGACACACTCTCCACTTTTAAGATCAGGCTTAACACCTTCCTTTTTGTTAAAGCTTATAGTTAGAGATGGTTCAGGTCACTGGCAATGATTGTTAGTCACAGGAACCATCTCTTAGTTAAGTTGAAATAGACATAGACTGCTGGGGACTTAATTTATAAACTGAGCTCCTCTGTTTTCCTTCTAACTCTATCAATATTCAATAACCTCCCATCATTGTTCAATGTTTAACTAACCTTGTCTCTTTCTCTCCAGTAGTTGTGCTTTTCCCTTTCTCTCTCCCACTCTGTCCTCACCTACAGGTATCATCGGACTCAGAGTTATGTGCAGTGTTGCCCAATTGGGCTACTTTTTATGGTGTTGTGCAGGAAAAAAATGTATTGGTTGGGAATTAATAATTTTGGCTGTCGGGCGGTATTTGACAGTATTTAAACATAGCAGACATAAAGGTTTAATGGTCATTAAATGCAACACTGTGCATAAGAACCTGATTGGTTACTCTACATTTATGATAGCCTATCGTGCTTTGTTTTCAAAACGTCACCCGTCGCCGTGCGTGCCCAACCAGTGCCTACCCTCTGCGGGCATTTTGCCACTTGTGATTTCCCTGGAGTTATTAAAAAGAACATCAAAATGCCAAACTGGGGAAAAAATAAGAAAACATAGAGAAAAAAGTGGGACAGTGAGCCTGAGCACAAAATGGATTGCACCTGTCCCGATGAGATGAGTCAAAAGCTCACTGTAAGCACTGCAATACTGAAATTGGGTATGTTTTTTACATACTAATGTGTTTAAACAAACAAACAAAAAAAAATTAAGTTATTAAGATGCAGTGTGTGTGTGTGTGTGTGTGTGTGTGTGTGTGTGTGTGTGTGTGTGTGTGTGTGTGTGTGTGTGTGTGTGTGTGTGTGTGTGTGTGTATGTTTTGGGGTCTTTTTGGGCGTTTTTTTTCGTAATGCAGGTTTTGACTACTGCTTGGGTGGGATTTTGCGGAGTCAGAACCGTGGGGACCCCCAATGGAAAATAAAGGAACCAGTTTAGATCATAACATTATTACCAACCCCTGGTTATGCTACGGTCAATCACCGGTCATCACATAAGAATCAGGCATCACTAAACTAAAAGGTACGTTTATATAAATCACAACGCTGCCTCATGATTTCACCTGGAAATTTCAAATAATTCTCATCATTCAGGTGAAAATTGAGTAAAGGCACTTAGACGTCTTTCATCTGTATTATTATTAGAGAACCCAGTTAGCTTCACTTGTATCTGTGTTGGTTGTTGATGTGTGTTGTTCTGGGTGAGCGTTGGTGATGTTTATGACATTAGCAGTATAAACATAGTTGTTGATACTTTCTCTAAATAAAATAAAACTGAGAAAAGATTTGAAACTAAAAAGCAAAAAATAAATATAAAAAAATATTGTAGTTTATATTTGAATTGAAAAACTTCTGCAATTACACACAATTCCTTTGCATTTTAACACAGGTATTTCAGCTTCAGTTTCAATTAGTTTTACTTCGTTTTCAAATTTATGGCTCAGATTTGGCTTCATTAATGTCTTGGTATGATCCTCCAGAGCTGGTCTGGGGTCAGTACAACTCTTTGTTACACTGTGATTGGTCCATCCTAAGCCCCTCCCCCTCCGCTGGCATCCAATCACAGATTAACCAGCTCAGACTCAGGTTCAGACTCAGACTCATAGTCAATCAGACTGAATGGAGCGGGTCCTACCATCATTCTCTGCCTGTGTCTCTTGGCTCGTCTCACGTTGTTGATGAATCGTCGTCCCATCTTCTTGGCGTACCACACAGACACAAACATCACTTCTGTCTCTTACATAAAGACGACGATCAGGTGACGAATGAATAATTAACCAGGAGAATCAAGACACTCCAGAGAGGAAGCAAAGAGGAAGACGAGGCCGCTCAGCAGAGACTCATGTCCAGGAGACAACGGTTAAGAAGGCTCAGACATGACTGACAGCTTAGCACATCGCTGTGTCGTCCCTCGATCGCCCAGCGAGAGAGAGAGGACATACTAAACAACATCAACCCCTTGTAGAATAAAAAGAAAACGAAGCGTCTGAAAAAGGAGAGATGCTGCTCAGCTCTCTGTCATCCCTCCTTCCTCCTCCGCTCGCCCTCTATCTATCTCTCTCTTCGCTCGACCCTCCTCACACTCTACTGCACGTCCCTCTCTCTCCATGTGTCTCTATGCCTCTCACCCTCTTGCTCTCCCTCTGAAGGAATCCCCTCCCCTCCGTGATGTCACTGGGCTGATGGCCGATGGAGTGAAAGGGATGAAGAGACAGAAAGAATAGAGGAAGAGAATCTAACAAAGGCCAGTGTCAGCAAACACTGGCATTTTGGATAATGCTGTTGCCATGGTAACAACCACCCCATGTCCCCTCCCTCATTGCTGATCTCCCCTCCCCTCCCCATTGCCATGGTGACAGCCGAGCAGAGAAAAAGCATAGGGATGCATCAGATTAAGAGTAGGCGCAAGCAGCCCACGCCTCAGTGATGAAGACAGTGAATATTAATAACAGCTGACCTCAGACCTGCTCACATCACCGACACACACATCTGAGACGTGATCGGTGTGATAGGACCTGCACAAGGACCCTGCATTGCCTCGTCTCTGATATTAAAGGTTCAAGGTTTAAGGTCCACTGTGACAAAGTCTTTTGAAAGTCTTTCAATAATTTTCTATGCTGTCTACAGCCTCTTGGGTGTTCAGTTTGGCTTATAACATAACTCACGTTTTGTAAACAGTAAACAGTTGTAAACAGTTCAACCAGTAGGAAATAACGGAAATAAACACTGTAAATAAACAATTTAACTTCCGACCATCAACGAATTACTACAAACAGAATAAGAACAAGCAGAGTTATAACCAGAAACTTTAGGACAGCTCATCAGAACCGTATGTCCAGTTAACAACTGGCAGAACCTCCACCTACACAGGACTTCACAGTCCACTCAGACATGTCTGTAGTTCTTCAAAGATCAAAGTTTCAACATTTTCTGAAGGAATTTAGTTTTCACCTATAAGGACCCAGTGAAACACATGCTGCCCTGTTTCACGGTTGGTGGAGTCAGTAACTACATTTCTTGAGGGTCATTGTCAAACGTGATGCTGTGAGAGAATGCGAGAACGAGCAATTCAACAAGCCGGCACAACCAGCAGTACACAACAGCTCGATAAACTATCCGCCAATAAATATATATAAATAACTACTTCATCCTATGAAAAACAATCAACCATCTTACTACTCTGGATAACACTGAAAAAAGTTTTGAGTACATCGACGAGTGCTTCGAGAGTCTGGTAATGGGGGAAAAAAGACACGGCTCCAAACAAAAGATCATGTCCGTCTGACTCACATGAGTCACCTGGAGCTGGCTCGGGAAATATAAAAACATCACGGACATCCTGGAGTCCACAGAAAAATTCTCTACTTAGGGTACCAGGCCCTCTGCAACTCCCTGGAATTCAGCCAGCAGCAGGTGCCCGTGCCACCAAGAAGAAGGCCCTGAAAGGAACGGTGCAATCCCTGACGGAGGATGTGGCTCCGTTAGCGGCCAAAAATAAAACAAATTTAAAAAGCATTATTGATCTGCAGGCCTGTGGCATGAGAGAAACCTGGTGTTCTTAGGGATTCCAGAACAGGCAGGGGAAAACGCGGAAACCACCGTAAAAACTCAAGCAAAAGATGAAGCTTCCAGCTGATGTTGTGGACAACATGGCATTTCATTGGGTCATCGGCTGGGAGGAAGACGACCGGATGGCCAGCGCCCTCGACCCATTGTTGCCAAGTTTCATTACCCCCCCATGTCCCAAATAGATCCATCCACCTCAGCAAAAGAGGTGTTTCTGAATAAACTAGAACTGCCAAAGTTAAATGAAGAACAAACCGCAACTATAGACTCATTGTTATCTTTGGCAGAACTAAATGAACCTCTGCAAGAGATGCCAAATAAAAAAGCTCCAGGGCCAGATGAATTCCCAACTAAATTTGATAAGGAGGTCTGGTCCATGCTGGCACCCAGCTTTTGTAAAATGGTAGTTGAAGTTAAACAACAGTATTCATTACCCACAAATATGAATTCAGCCTTCATAAGTCTGCTCCAAAAACCAAGAAAAGACCCTACACTTCCATGAAGTTACAGACCAATTTCACTTATACACTAATGCTAGAACATTAGAAAAAAATGCTTCATATATAATTCACTCGGATCAAACAGGCTTCATTAAAGATAGACAGTCAAGAAACAATATGAACAGAGCGATAAATTTAATCGATTATGTCACCACCCATAAACTAGAGTCAGCCATCATCACTTTAGATGCAGAAAACACTTTCGATAGAGTAAACTGGAAGTTTCTTTTAGCCACTCTGCATAAATTCGGCATTGGGAAATCATTCATAGACTGGATCTAAATATTGTACAGCTCAGCAAACGCCGCAGTCAGAACAAACAATCAGACCTCACCAAGGTTTATTCTGCATAGAGGGACCAGACAGGGCTGCTCACTTTCTCCATCACTATTTGCAATATTTATTGAACCTCTAGCCGCAGCAATTAGCAATCAGTAAATCATAAAATAGGTTCATATGCTGACGATGTATTACTGTTTCTCCTGGAGCTACAGACGTCTCTTCGTACAACTTCCTAACCTCAAAGATGAATTCTCAGGATACTCTATTAACTTGACATAATCTATAGTGCTATCACTTAACCTTAAGGTGAATAACATCTCTTCTACCACACTCCACTCAGGGAACATTAAATACTTAGACACTGAATTGTCCTCTAGGCTGTCAGAGGTTATTATATACCTAACTTCCACCACTATTTTCTTGCCAACAGACTGAACCATGTCCACAAATGGATAAAACCCAGTCCAACAGACTCCTCATGGTTAGACATTAAATAAACATTCTGTGGAAACATTAAAGTTGAAGATCTATTATTTATCAGCACCAATATCAAACACCATACTGTAGTTGCAGAGTATTAGCATAAGAGCATCTCTGGCAGCCTGGAGGGATATTCTTAAAATTACTGGATCTTCGCTTACTCTTTGCCAAAACACACCTCTCTGAAACAATCCAGACATCATACAAAACAAAAAGGCAATGCGCTTTCCAACTTGGCATATCAAAGGCATAACACATTTGAAACAGAGAAGAGACAAGTTTACCTCTTTTGAAGATTTAGTGCCCCAACATGGAATCACTAGTGCCAATTTCTTAGAATACCAACATCTAAAGTCAGTACTTAATGCAAAAACTAAGAATACTCCTATCCAGATGCAACCACCACGAGCAACAAAACGATTTATTGACATCTCAGTGAAAAGAACAGTATCAAAAATCTAAATTTTAATTTCCAAACTTGATCACTCCTGATCTCTAATTGGGAAGCTGATCTGGACATCACCACTAATCATATGTTCTGGAAAAATATATGTTTTAAATTATTTCGAATGACAAAAAATACAAATACAAACTAATACAAGATACAAATCTTCATAGAACACACTATACAGGACAATGGATGTTCCAATGTTCCAAAAAGGTCTCACAAACTCGAATATTTGCCCTAATGTACAATGATGTGTGATTATGGTAGTTGTGATGTTGTATGTCAGGGCTATTATTAAGTATTATGATTATTATGTATAATAATGCATATGTGTATGTATATGATATATTTGATATGATATGATATGATATGATATGATATGATATGATATGATATGATATGATATGATATGATATGATATGATATGATATGATATATATGATGATATATGTATGTATGAGTGTGTGCACATACCTTAACACTATTATTAGTGGGAGAGCTGAACAGCTCTCACACTATTGATATCTTCGGTCTTTATTATTCTGCTACTTCTTATTATTTCACCCGTTTTTCGGTCGCTTTCATCGTCTCAACGCTTCATCGTAGAATCGTCGTTCAACTTTCTAAACGTGTGTCGTCTTGAGGAGATGGGGGCTATTACTTTTCACGTTTTCAGCTTTTCAACTTTTAACGTTATTCAACTTTTTCCGTCGTTTTTTTTATAATGGTCGTCTATGGGAATCATCGTTCAACTTTGTGTCAACTTTCCTCTTTTCATCAGCGTCTATCATCGTCATACTTTGGCGTAGAAACGTCATTTCAACTTCAGAAGCGTCTATCATCTTTCAACTTTATCAGTGAAAATCAGCGTCTTCGTATCTTCTATACTTTTCGACTTGTGAGCGTTTAAATATCGTGTGGCTTTTGTTAAATTTTCAGCTTTTCCATTAGTGTGTATTGGCTCTGCTAGAGTGCGTGATGTCACAGCTACAGTGAGAAGGTGCGCTTTTTTATGACAGAACTTCTGTCTTTAACTTGTCACTACAGCCACAATTTTTACTCTATCAACGTAATTACATCACTAAATCGTAGTCATACTTGTCTTCTTTCTAATGATGTGTCTGGATATACCCTCAGACCTATACTTTAGTCGCTATCAACCTCAAAGCGCAGAGACATCCTGAAATTCTCCCATAGACTCTAATGATAATTTTTCGCAGACGTCTGGGGAGAAAAACAGAGGAGACATATTTTGAAATTGCCACTGTGGCTACAAGCTTTTGTCCTTAAACATAAAATTCACACCATTTGCTCATTGAAGCCTTGGGACTCGTAAAATGAAATAATTTTTGTGATAACTATTATGCTTTAGCTGGAACGAGCCTGTTTATACAGGGTGAAACTCTGCTTTTACAGAGCAGAGTGAGCCTGATTTTCCCGCCTTTCGTCTCCATGGCGACGGCGCAGCTGCAGATTTGACTGACAGGTCAAACTGCTGATGCTCAGTGTACAGAGCAGTTCCATGCTTGTTACTGATTAGTCAACTACACTATTGGATTGTGTAGTAATTAAGCACACACTTCCTCTAAATCCTTTCAAAATAAAAGCACCAAGCCAAATAATTAGCTTTAAAAGCAGTATTTCTGCTTTTAGTAGGGTAATTATGACTATTTAAAGATAGATTAACAGTTTAGTAATTACCCACACATGCTTCCTCTACATCCTTTCAAAATAAAAGCACCAATGCCAATTATTAGCTTTAACTGCACTGTTTTTTGCCTTTGAATGGGTAATTATGATTATTTAAAGACTAATTGACAGCTACGCTATTACCCCCACACATTTCCTCTAAATCCTTTCAAAATAAAAGCACCAATTACAATTTATTACCTTTAATGGCAAGATTGATTAGAAAATTTCTGGTTCTGAATACTTACCAATCGTTAATGAGACTACTTTAGAGTTCAGTAAATAACCACTCACACTTATTAGGGTGCTTTTATTCTGAAAGGGCTTAATCTAAATCTTTTGCTTTAATAGGGCTATTCTTGCTATTGAATGATAAATTATGACTATCTAATGACTATTTTATAGTTTAGTAATAACTCACACACAACCTCTAAATCCCTTCAAAATAAAAGCACCAATGTAATTTATTACCCTAAATGGCAAGATATTTGATTCTGACTGGTAAATTTTTAATAGTTATTAAACTATTACATAGTTAGGTAATTATTTACAAATACTTTCTTCAAATCAAAAAGCTAGTCAGCTTATTTATGATTGTCAACAATGCACCTTGGTCAACTTTTTAATCTTTGACATCTTTTAACCTTGGTCAACTTTTGAATCATTGTCATCTCTTTAATATTGTCATAGTATGACCTTGGTCATCTTTTTAATCATCATCTTTTTATTCGCCATCTTTTGTCATCGTTTTAATCTTTGTCAACGTTTTCTCGTTTTCATCGTTTTCATCGTTTTGCCGTAGTCAACTTTTGGACGTAGTCAACTTTGTGACGTCAGCAGCTTAATCAGCGTTTGTCATCGTTGCGGCAGCAGATCAGCTCTCCCACGTAATTTCTCGAGAAATTACTTTTTCTAGTTAGTATTAATTTCACAGGTAAACCACAGTACAGCAGTTGTTTAGTTATAAATCTGTAAACCTAAGGTACATCCCTATTTATTTATTTTGTGCCTATTGTTTGCTTAGCTGATTTGCTTGGTTTCAGTAGCTTCTCAGGGTCAGACACTGAGCCCAGACAACCCCAGACCTTCTCAGTAATCATCTCTATTAAGTATTTTAACTTCTGAATAGTTTGATTATCAAACACTGAACAACAAAAGTATCAAAGAATAAGGAGCAGCATGAAGAACATTTAAGTCCAAACACCCATTATGCACTGCTCCGACCTCGGTGTGTGTACAGTGTGTGCGTACTGTGATGGCTGTGGGCTGCGTGTATCCGTCCAGGTGTGCGTGGCTCAGCTCAGTGCTGCGTCCCTGGGTCACATGACCAGGGCTGGGGTCAATGGGCGGAGTCTCGTCGTCTTGGTAACGATACTTCTGCAAAAACAGAACATGTGACCAGTTGCTAACATTAACCCATAGCAAACATTGAAACTAAAAGATTTTTTTTCTTAGTGACCTAAAACCTCAGAACAGACTGAAAGAGAGAATTCAAGATTTCAAAATACAGAAATAATAAGGCAGGAAAAACAATAACTCTGATGTAACTTCTACACTAGTAGAACATACTCACTAATGTCATGGTACAAACAAAAGTTTTAACTAGACTTCTAGATTGAATAGAAGGACAAATAGACCCAAAGAAACAATTCACAGGAGTAGGAAGTTGAGAATGAGAAGCAGAGGCGCTGATGTGGTTGCCATAGTAACCAGAAAGCGCCTCGGTTACCTAGCGACAGACATCACCAGAAAGACGAGGAGTCAGTTTGATTTCCAAGAAGACAAACAGACAGATAACAGTAGCTGAACCTGACCTCTGAAAGCTTCTGAAACATCTCAGAAACCTTTTTGTGTTGGGCTCACAGACTACAACTAGTGATTCCTGGTTTCCCCTTTACCTTGTCCGGTTGGGCTAAGGGGCAGGGCCAGGCTAAGAGGGGGCGGAGCCAGCCTGCTGAGCCAGTACTGCTCTGTCCGCCATTGTTTTTGCTTGCATACCCATACATCACTAATATTCAATGGGCGGAGGCCCCGCTGTAGATTATTTAGAAGATATTTGTGGTTAGTTGCATGAGCCAGAGTACAGCGCCGACAAGTTACGCCATTTGGAGGAGGACGAGGCTGTCCGTGAGGAACCGGCACCCACAGCAGAGAGCTGAGAGCTGGCATCCAGCAGAGATGCAGCATGTGTCTGCACTGCACAAGAAGTACAACTGAATCTAACAGATTAACGTTTAGACATTGCTATACATTTTTAACATAAAAGGTTATATATTATTTATAAGCGTGTTTGAATAAAGACATAGATTCTAAGTCATTCAGCAACTTTTTATTTCAAATCGAAGCACAGTTAGAAAGCCACAAATTCTTCATTTGGCCAAAACCCTCTTCTTTTCTTCATCTGCTGTTAGTGGCTGGAAAAACAAGACGGTTGTCCCTTCACGGAGTCTCTGTCTCTCTCGATATTGCCTGCAAAAAGATTAAATTAATAATTTTATTAGTAGTAGGGTTGCTGTTAGCCAAGCTGACACACAGGTTAACGATAGCAAGGTAAGCTAACGCTATCTCCGACTCTCCACATCAAGAGAAGCAGCAGCTCGTAACTGTGCTTAAACTTCACGGCGCAAACTAAAACAATAAACGATTATATATATTACTTACTCTGTTCATTCCACCGTTCTGTCCCGGCTGTATTTTCTGGTTTGCCCTTGGCCTCCTGAAGCTAGTTTCGACTGTCGCTTGCTTGTGCTACATGACTAACCATCCTTAAAGGGGTCATATCATGCAAAATCGTTTTTAGACATTTTGGAGCGTTCCTATGACTCTATGAGTCACATATACACACACTGAGCACGGTAGAAATGCATTTCCTCCTTTTTTCACATTCATTTCACGTAAATTTTCTCATCCAATGGAGAAAGACCTTGTCCTACTCTGAGACCGTTCCCCAGTTGTCGTCACATTGGTAGGAAGTTCTCCCTGCAAATCCTGGCAGGGAGAACTTGAGGGGACAGTTTGACTCAGTGAGACAGAACAGAGGTTGGGCTGACTGACGGTAAGCGCAGCGTGTCACTTCCGGTTACTGAGGTTATCTGCAGCTCTGTGTGTACGGCTAAATATTATCGTTTTATATCTGGTAGTGATTGCTAAGAGTTGCAAAACAAGCTTGTAACACTCAAGTATCATTTCTTTTCATTAAACGTCCTGCTAATCCTCACTATTATCTAGTGTTTCCCTGCTAGCATAGCTCCTAGCTTACATTCCTGCTATGGCTTCCCCCTTTTCCTCTCTCTCTTGCTCTGTTCGGTGCTCGGTGTGTCTTATGTTTAGCTTATCTTCTGCCTCCTTTAGTGATGGTAATGGTATCTGTAATAAGTGTACGCTAGTTGCAGGGTTGGAGGCGAGGTTGTTAGAATTAGAGTCTCGGCTTCGCACCTTAGAAAACAGGCCAGCTAGCCAGGTCCCTTTAGCCGGTGCGGAGCCTCCTAGCTTAGCTGCTACCAGTCCCCCGGCGGGCCCCAGGCAGCTGGGTAACGACTGGGTCATGGTTCGAAAGAAACGTAGCTTTAGGCAGGCGCCCACGGTTCACCACCAACCACTTCACGTTTCAGACAGATTTTCCCCACTCAGCAACACACCAGCTGAGAAACCCACTCTGATCATTGGTGACTCCATAGTCCGAAACGTGAAGTTAGAGAATCCAGCGGTCATAGTTAAGTGTTTTCCTGGGGACAGAGCGGGCGACATTGAGTCTTATCTTAAGCTCCTGTCTAAGGATAAGCGTAAGTACGCTAAGATCGTAATACATGCAGGAGCTAATGACGCCCGGTTACGCCAATCGGAAGTCACTAAAACTAACATTGAGTCAGTGTGTTCGTTCGCCAAAACAATGTCAGACTCCGTAGTTTTCTCTGAACCCCTCCCATATGTGACCAGCGATGACATGTTAGCCGGCTGTCATCGCTCCACCGCTGGTTGTCTAGGTGGTGTCCTGCAAATAGTGTGGGCTTTGTGGCTATTTGGAGCACTTTTTGGGGAAAACCTGGGCTGATTAGAAGAGACGGCGTCCATCCCACGTTGAACGAGGCCTCTCTGCTCTCTAGTAACATGGCCATGTTGCTTAGTCTCCCCACTCCGTGACAACTTAGACTGGAGCCCAGGACGCAGAGTTGCAGTCTTACACGTCTCTCTGCATGTTCTCTACAGCTGCCACGCACTCTCACTCTTAGTTATCGCATAGAGACTGTGTCTGCTCCCCGACCACCTAAACTATACAAGTCACAAACAAATCAAAGAGGAGGGACTTACAACAGTTACAAACAGTTCCTCTTACAGAACAAAGTAACAGTAAGTTAATAAAGTGTGGTTTATTAAATATCAGATCTCTCTAATCTAAATCCTTGTTAATAAATGACTTGATAAGTGACCATCACATAGATCTGTTCTGTCTCACTGAAACCTGGCTGCAGCAGGATGAATATGTTACTTTAAATGAGTTGACTCCAATGAGTCACATAAACTATCATGTTCCTAGAACTACAGGTAGAGGTGGAGGAGTAGCAGCAATTTATAAATCTGATTTATGAATTACTCCTAAACCTAAACGTAGTTATAACTCATTTAAGAGCCTCACTCGCAGCCTTTCTCACCCAGACTCTAAAACTCAGAAGCCAGTTGTGTTTTGTATTTTTTTACCTTCCTCCTGCTCCAAATTCGGAGTTCTTAACTGAATTCTCTGAATTCTTATCTGACTTAGTTCTTAGCACAGATAAAGTCATTGTAGTGGGAGACTTTAACATTCATGTAGATGTTGACAGCAACTGTCTCAGCACTGCTTTTAACTCCTTAATAGACACTATTGGTTTTACACAGCAGGTAAATGAACCCACTCATTGTTTTAACCACACCCTTGATCTTGTCCTGACATATGGGTTAGAAATTGATAATTTAATAGTTCTTCCCCAAAACCCTCTGTTATCTGACCATTTCTTATTAAATTTTGAATTTAGCATAATTGACCTCACAATAGCTGGAAAGAAATGTTACTATAGCAGATGTTTATCTGACAACGCTGTTGCCAGATTCAAGCAGATGATTCCATCATCTTTTGCCTCAATGTCTTGTAGATAATATAGGAGAACAGTCACCTTAATCCTTATGAACAGGTTGACTGTCTTGTAGATGATGCTGCAGCTTCTCTACGTACAATGTTAGACACAGTGGCTCCTCTGAAGAAGAAGGCAGTGAATCAGAGGAGGTTAGCTCCGTGGTATAACTCAGAGATCCGCAGCCTAAAGCACAGGACCAGACAACTAGAAAGACAGTGGCGTTCCAACAAAATAAATGTAAACTGCATTGCATGGAAGGACAGTCTTTGTGCTGCTAGAAAAACATATTATTCCTCCCTAATTGTGGAAAACAAAAACAACCCCAGGTTTCTTTTCAGCACTGTAGCCAGGCTGACTAAGAGTCATAGCTGTGTTGAGCCTACTATCCCCTTAAATCTCAGCAGCAATGACTTTATGAACTACTTTACTAATAAAATTATCACCATCAGAAAAAACATTCAGCAGCGACTTCTTCTAAATGACAGAAAGCACTGTCTAGATCCATCAACTTTAAATTTACCAAATCCTCTGTCTTACCTAGACAGCTCCTTCCCCTTAACTCATATGGAGTTAACCTCAATAATCAACTCTTCCAAGTCGTCCACTTGTCTTTTAGATCCAATTCCAACCAGATTACTCAAAGAAGTTCTACCTTTAATCAGCTCGTCCATATTAAATCAAATCAACCAATCTTCACATTTAGGCTATGTACCACAGGCTTTAAAGGTGGCTGTGGTCAAACCTCTATTGAAAAAACCAACCCTGGACACTGGATTCTTTTTTCTGAAATTCTGTTCAGTCTATAGATTTCTCCTCTAGGTGAGACTATTAGAAAGCATTTTATTAATGTTCATTGTTACGCAGATGATACTCAGCTATACATGTCCTTGGAACCAAATGAAACAGATCAACTAGTCAAAATTCAGGGTTGTTTAAAAGATATCAAATCCTGGATGTCCCAAAACTTTCTTTAACTAAATTCAGATAAAACTGAAATTCCTAAAAATCTGAGACAGACACTATTGAGTCAGATAGCCACCCTGGATGGCATAACGTTAGCTTCAGATTATACTGTGAGGAATCTTGGTGTCATCTTTGACCAGGATCTCTCTTTTACATCATACATTAAACAACTCTCCAGAACCGCCTACTTTCATCTTAGAAATATAGCTAAAATCAGAAGCATCCTCTCTCAGAGCGATGCAGAGAAACTGATCCATGCATTTGTTACCTCTAGGCTGGACTACTGTAACTCCTTACTCATAGGATGTCCTAACAGCTCCTTCAAAAGCCTACAGCTTATTCAAAATGCTGCAGCCAGAGTTCTGACAGGACTTAGAAAGAGAGATCACATTTCTCCTATATTAGCTTCTCTGCACTGGCTGCCTGTAAATGTAGCATAGAATTTAAAATTCTCCTACTCATCTACAAAGCACTTAATGATAAAGCTCCTTCTTATCTTAAAGACCTCATAGTTCCTTGTGCTCCCAGCAGAATGCTTCGTTCTCAGACCGCTGGGATACTTGTGGTTCCTAGTGTCTTTAAATGTAGAATGGGAGGCAGAGCCTTTAGCTACCAAGCCTCTCTCCTGTGGAACCTGTTCCTTGTTCAGGTTTGAGAAGCTGACACACTCTCCACCTTTAAGATCAGGCTTAAAACATTCCTTTTTGATAAAGCTTATAGTTAAGAGATGGTTAAGGTCACTGGCAATTATTGTTAGTCACAGGAACCATCTCTTAGTTAAGCTGCAATAGACATAGACTGCTGGGGGACTTACACTATATGTGTATATGTGTGTATGTATGTCTATACACTGAGCTCCTCTGTTTCCTTCTACCTCTTCTGTCCAATAACCTCCCATCATTGTTCTATGTTCAACTAACCTTGTCTCTTTCTCTACAGTAGTTGTGCTTTTCTCCCGTACTCTCTCTCTCTCTCCTCCACTCTGTCCTCACCTACAGGTATCATTGGACTCAAAGTTTGGTGTCTGTGATGGGCCGCTGTGGATCCAATAATCCTGCCTGCATCCAGTCCCTGGTCCAACCATCCTGCCTGTGCTCTGTTGTTGCTTGTTGTTGCTTGTTGTTGTTTTTGTTGTTTTTCTCTCTCTCTATCCTCTCACCCCAACTGGTCGAGGCAGATGGCCGCCCACATCCAGCCTGGTTCTGCTGGAGGTTTCTTCCTTGTTAGAGAGGGAGTTTTTCCTCTCCACTGTTGCTGTCAAATTAAATGCTTGCTGTATGTGGGATTTGTTGGGTTTAGTTGTGTAAGGTCTTAAACCTTACTTTGTCAAGTGCCATGAGATAACTTTGTTGTGATTTGGCGCTATATAAATAAAATTGTATTGAATTGAATTGAATTGAAATCCTGAACCACCACCCCTACAATGATCCCGAACCCGAACATGTTATCATCACCCCACCCTTCCTTGGTATGTTATAATACCATCTTCCCTTACTCTCTTTGTCCCAGTCTTCTTGCCAAATCCTTTCTAGCCTTTTTTTAACTATACTTTTAATTTCAGCCTTACTGTACTTCCTCTTTACCTCAACCTCTGGTTTCTCTGTTGCTGCTTTCACCTGCCTATCCACTCTTTCATTACCCTCAACCCCTACATGTGCTGGAACCCACATAAACTAAACCACCACCCCTACCTACAATTTCTATTATCACATCTTGCCCAGATTCTGCATGCATGTTTCTTATGCTCACTAATGAGCTACTGGAGTCAACCCCTATTAAAACGTTCCTTGGTTTATTTCCCTCTACCCGTTGTAACGCAAATAAAATTGCAACTAATTCCGCTGTGAAAACTGACAATCCATCACTAATTCTTTTACTTATACCTACCTTTACCTCTGGTATGACAAATTCCACGCCTACTTTCCCCTCCACTGTTGCCGTGCTTTTCTCTCTCTCTATCCCCTCACCCCAACCGGTCAAGGCAGATGGCCGCCCACATCCAGCCTGGTTCTGCTGGAGGTTTCTTCCTTGTTAGAGAGGGAGTTTTTCCTCTCCACTGTTGCCTTCAAATTAAATGCTTGCTGTATTTGGGATCTGTTGGATTTAGTTGTGTAAGGATTTGGCGCTATATAAATAAAGAATTGAAAATCCACTGTTCTAGATGCATCTGTATATACTTTCACATGATACTTTTACTCTTACCCGATGTATTCTTCTACTTTTTCTACTTTATGCCTTCCATCTCTTCTCTTCTTTAACAGTTCCTAATTTACTGTTGCCCCCTCTAGTAACCATGGTGGTATTATTAATTACAGTTGGACTCATCTCCTTATCCTCCTCCTCATCTCCGTACCTCTAATCTGCCTACTAGGTCTTCTATTGTCCATCCAAAACTTTTGACTAACCTATTACTTTTGTAATTTTGATCTCTTTTGTACCACCAGCTGTCTACTGCACACAGCTCCTATAAACTGTCAGATCTTCCCTCCTCTCTGCCTGAGAGGGGCCGGCAGGTACAGAGGAAGCTAGAGCTGGAGTCTATCCC
Organism: Betta splendens; assembly: GCF_900634795.4. Lineage (NCBI taxonomy): Eukaryota > Metazoa > Chordata > Actinopteri > Anabantiformes > Osphronemidae > Betta > Betta splendens. The sequence goes on along the minus strand of NC_040882.2, from coordinate 28,618,125 downwards.
AGCTCTTCTGGCGAGACCCCGAACCGGTCGCCAGTCCATCGCAGGGCAACACACATACTTATACCTATGGGCAATTCAGAGTGACCAATTAATGTGTTTGGACGTGGGAGGAAACCAGAGAACCCACGCAAACACGAACTAACTTTTTCACTACTTCACTAACCACACAGGGGTAAAGACTTAAAACATCAAATTCATTCAAAACACATGTGTTTCACATTGTTGTGTCCATTAGATGTCCTACTAAAGCAAATTAAGCTTTAAGAAGCTTTGCACATGTGTGAACCAACTGGATGAAAGGCTTCAGATAAAGCTTTATCTGCCCATCACTAGCTGAGGTGTCTTATGGGAGGAATAATTAAAATTAAAATACATCATCACGTGACCTCTACATTTGTCCTCCACATCGTATACAGTGAATGTTCGAAGAGAAAGCCACAGACAAAAGATCCAACTGGCGTTAAATCAGTAGAACATAAAATCCAAACCTGAGCAAATTCTAAACCAAACTAGGGTATATATTTAAACTAGGCTAGATACACCAGCAAACACAAAGCAGAATAACACACCAGAGGCTGAATCAACAGTAGAACACAAACAAACTCAATAAAACCCAAACATCAACAAACAGAATAAAACCAACTGTGAACACATGAAGTGTAACAAAGCAGGACTGCAGTACAAGTAGAGTAATTTTGTACTTTTTTGTACTAGCACTGTTACTGATGTGAGCCATCAACAAGGCCAAACAGGTGAGACAAGATTTGTTCAGTCATGTGACATCATTACCCAGAATGCCCATCTTCAACATTTCCATGTTAGAAAACAACAGGAAGCTGAACAACACGTGAGAGTGAACCTGGTAACAGTTCTCATTCAGATTTCTTCTCTGTTTTTAGGTCAAAATGAGTAAGTAGCTGTAAAATCATGTGAGGTGATGCTGAAAGAACCACACATAACACTGGCTTGATAAACAAAAATAAACAAAGCAAACATGTTAACATACTAACAGACCAGTCTAATTCAAGTTACTGAAACGGCCGTTTCCAATCGGTCACAAACATGTAGGACTAAAGGCCGATCAGGTATGAATCATCGGGTATGAAGCCAGTCAGATGGAGCGTTTCCTGCTAGACCTGTTGCTCTTTGCTCTAATTCACTGTCCAGATAAACGCGGGTTTACTCACGTCTCAGATGAAGCATGACGTGTCAGTGAGTCATGTGAACCTGCCACATGTGAATGTTCTACAGCTCAGACGGCAGCTAGCTGGGCTAACACATGCTAACCAGACACACACAAACACACACACACACACACACACACACACACACACACACACACACACACACACACACACACACACACACAGTCACTGTGACGGCAGCACACACACATGAACACGGCTCTGGTGCTTCATGGGACGTGAGCGCTCACATGCTTCACAAGGACACGTGTGTGAGTGAGTCGCTGTGTTGCTGATTGTGCGGCTGCAGGCTTCTCTTACCTTGGTGGTGACAATGCAGAGGCAGTCCATATCCCCACACACACACTCACACACACACACACACACACACACACATGTCTACACACTCACACACTCATGCTCAATGTCTCTCTGTTTGTCGCCCTCCCCCCTCTCTCTCTCTTTCTTCCCTCGTCCGTCTGTCTGTCTATCCTCTCTCGCCCTCACGCCTCTTCTTTTCCTCTGTCTGTCAGCGTCAAGCGAGAGAGAGAGAGGGGGGCAAGCGAGCAGTGCAGGAGGAGAGCGAGACGGATGAAGACTGGGGGAGGTGGGGGAGTAAACCTCCCTGAGTCACTCGACGGTTGATGACAAAAAGAGAGCGAGCGGGAGGTAGAGACACAGTGATAAAGATAAAGAGAAGGAGGAGGTGGGGGCTGGGCTGCTGTTGCCATGGTGCTATGCAGCTGTTGCCCCGGTAATGCAGCTGCAGCTGTTGCTAGGTAACAGTGATGGGTGTTGCCATGGGGATCAAATACAGTGTGAGAAAGTGTGGTGTTTTTTACCTGCGCAGGTGTGTGTTGGCAACTCTCACAGACCGTCAGCTCATAGAACTCCTGGATGTCTGTGAGAACACACACACACACACACACACACACACACACACACACACACACACACACACACACACACACACACACACACACACACACCTTATACTAGAATTCAGAGTCACTACATTGTACAGTTTCTTTTAAAGTGTAATCAGCAACATGCTCAAAGTGTAAAAGTCAAATAGTAAAGTAAAACTACTCACTGTACAGTAACAGAAGAAGTTCATTACAGCTGTCTATATTTAATGGTTGATTATAACAGAAACTGTTCATGTGCTGAGGACCTACTGTTATAATTATATCTGACCTGATTTGATTCTTTTGTTTAAATGTAGAGTATGTAGGGGCGCAGACATGTTCCTGACTGAACCCGTCTATAACCAAGTTGGATCCACCTAAACCTAAAGTTTAACTTCCTGACTGTTTGACAGGTCAGACTTGTAAACTGTGGCTCTGGTTCTGTCCATTTTCTTTACACCAGTCACACTCAGGACTAATATCTGCATGTGCTCCTCCAATTACTGAACTACTGAGAGACTATAAAATCAGATTAGCAGCAGACCTGAGAGCTGGTTATCGACTTTGTGTGAGCAGCAGTTTCTGCCTTCTGTTACATTTTATATTATAAAACAGGCTGGACCGAAGACCTGGTCCTGGTTCTCCTTATCTTATAGACTTACAAAAACATACCAACTAACAGACTTGCATTAGTGATGGTTTGTGTGTGTGCCTGTGTGTCTGTTACCCAGAAGAGCCTGGAACAGGTCACTCTGGAAAATGTTGAGCAGTTTCTTTGTGTGACCTTTGACCCCTTCAGCAACTCCAGCCTGACAGGCCTCCATCACCTGCAGAGCTCGTTCAGTATCTGAAGACCAACCAGTACATTACTGCATGATAGTTAGCAAGCTAACAAGCTAACACGCTAAAGCCATGCTAACAGGCTAACATGCTACAGATATTCTGACCCTTAAGTGCATTATTTTTACTGATCTGAAGCTTTGTTCAGTGTTGAGATATTTTTTTTTCATAGAAAGGATGAAACCAACGTAATGAGTATCACAACTCTGTCACTGCCTTTGATTATAGGAACCAGCTTCAAGCTTCATGTGTTGAACCAGGCCAACATCAACCTTACTCCTACAAACAAAATGTTGCATGTGTTTGTTAATTGGCTGCAACATTAACTTAGCATTTAATAACAGTAGAACAAGTTCCATGACTGTAGTCAGTACTACACATCATCAACTCTGTGTAGAACAAGTTTAAGTTAAGTTTCAAGCAGCACTAAACTCAGGTACTGTCAGAGGCCAAAGGTCACCTGGTGGCAGAAGATGATGCACTGATGACAAAACTGAACTAGAAAAACAGAACAGACTGAAAACAGAGTGGACACAGACAAAGACAAATAAATACAGACACAAATAAAGAGACACATGAACATTAAACGCAAACACAGACACAGAAACAAACACACAATCAAACACACAGGGAAAAACTGATATAAATATCTATGTAATGTCTTACCTTCTCTTTTCAGTGGCATGTTGCCTCTCTCTGATCCTCCTAAATCCTCTTTAGGGATTTTACAAACACACAGTGCATGCTGGGTAATGAAGTCCTAATCCCTGCCTTCAGTACACAATCATGTCCCACCACCCCACCGTGATCAGTTCGCCATATATATGTATTTATTTAGGTTGACCAGCCAACTCCACCCAACTTCTACCTGCACTGCAGAGCAGCAAAGCATTACACTGCTGACCTCTGACTTCCAGGGACCAGTCACTTGGTTCCAGCTTGTTTAAAGGCGTCTTCACAGTAGATGGTGATGTTCATGTGGTTCTGGCTGAGTATTCATGTTGCTGCTCCACATCCTCTGATCACAGGACGTGATGTCATGACTGTGTCTGGATCAGAGATCAGTAAGTCTAATGAGGGTCTATGCTGATGTTTCATCGCTGGCTTGGGTTCCTGTTTCTATGACCCTGATAATAAACTGATCACTGCTTTGACTCGCCTCTTCTCTCTACAGAAACCTTTCTATGAAATGTACACGTCCAGGGGAAAACCACTGGCTCTATCTAGTGGACAGAACCATGAACTGTTTCCAGAACATGGCTCAGACGTCTGTTCTCAGGTCATCAGAACTAAAGTTTAGTGATGCTGCCTGCAGACGTTTGTGTTGGTGTTTAATGATGTTGGTTTCTCACGTCTCACTGTGGTGGAGTCGTTCCCTGACCATGACATATGAGACAGTAAACTGGACCAGAACCTAAAGTCTGATGAGAAGCTTCATGAATGAAACTCAACATGTTTCCTGTCTATGGGATCCACATGTGGAACATCACGACCAATTGGCGGCTGATACGTGTTGGTTGTTCAGTCATCATTGACTTTGGTTCCTGGAGTTTCCTCTGTGAACACACATATTTACTCATGACTATTTTACACTGGAGGGAACGTCTCGTACTTTAAAACCCAGCTGTGTCTCAGAGGTTCATCAGGAGCAGCAGTTTATAAACAGCCTCAGAATCTGAGTGAAAATCAGACTGAGAAGACTCAAGATCAGACTGAAAAAATTTCAGAGGAAGTTGACGATGTCTGTGTCATTGATGTTTCAGGGTGAGTTAATATTAAACCATTCTCGAGGATAAAGTTGATGAGGATAACTTTTACTTAAGTCTTCTACTTCCTCAATTTCATGTCAGAATGGAACTGATCTGCTGTTTATGCTGCAGTTTGTTTCTGTGGGTTTGTAAAGGAAAGGTGTGCTATTTCTTATCCAACAGAGTCATCATGTGCTGGTTAGGTTCAACACTGAACATTCTTACACAAACAACTAATCTCTTGTGCCCTGTCGTGCATCAAGTCTAAACATCTGATGTTCCATTTGACTGACTAATAATTTGTGATATATGTTTGTCTTTTACATCCGGACTCTGGCTCCATTCTATCTGACTCCCCACCAGACCCAAGGCTGTTAAGGCCAATGTATCTTGTCTTGGAAACTCGGTGTTCCTTCCTTTGGAAAACAAGACATGACGATGCAGAAGTGAGAATGCAAACATTCTCACCCACAGCCCACGATGATAAGTTGGCACGAACAATTTGATTGATCCAGAGAGACATTCCATCAGGGCTCGAGAAAGCGGTTAAAAGGCTTGAGGATCGTGGGCTCTTTGCATCACACCTTCGTGGTTTGTGCACTGATCTCTCCAGCTGGTTTTTGGTTTGTTGATGTGGACGATCAACAGCCATGTTTTTGATTTGCTTTCCCCATTATTTTTATTTTCCCTTATTTTTACAATAAATCACATAAAAGACAACTCACTCATATGCTTGTTTAAGAGAAATTTCCACCACAGGGTTGAAGCAAAAGTCAAATTGTTAAATCATTGTGTTACATGAAACCAAACAGTGATTTAGCAAAGACACAATTTAAACTTCACACAACTGTCACAGTTTAACAGAAAATTGTGTGCAGTTAGTTACACAACTACTGAGTCAATAATTCAATGGAATCAACAGCGAGTTCATGAGCCTTGACCATGAACACACACCCACACACACTCAGTCATCCCTCTGACCCTCAGTGACCTCTGACCTCCTCTTCCAGGTGTGTCTGTGTTGTTGCTGTCTGGAACGACTGTTTCTGAAGGTGAGCTGATGAAAAGTGGATGTAACCCCTGACAATGACGTTAACCATCCTCTCTCTCTCTACCTGTCTGTCCTCCAGTCTTTCTGAATGTTAGTCCCAACCGTCAGCAGTTCTTCATCCGAGGTTCTGTGTCCCTGACCTGCGTTAACGATGGTTGTCCTGCTGACGGCTGGACGGTGATGAAACACAGTGGTGGCCACAATATGTGTGACCCAGGCCTACGAGACTTTGGCACTGTCAGTGGTTCTTCTGTGGTTCTGACCGACCTGGACAATAAAGACATTTCGTTTTACTGGTGTGAAAATAGCGATGGCCGCATGAGTGAATACACCAGCATCTGGGTAGAAGGTACTGTCATCTGTGTGTGGACCCACTACTTCGTAAACATGACTCCCCTGGTTCTGGTCTATTACCCTAACTCTGTCTGTGTGTAGGACCCAGTCCTATATAAACCTGAGTTCATGTGGTTCTGGTCCTTTACCCTTTACACTCTGTGTGTAGGACCCAGTACTTTATAGACCTGACTCCCCTAGTTCTGGTCGGTTAGCCTGGCTCTGTCCATCTCTGCTCCTCAGATCATGTGATCCTGGACATCCCTGCCCTTCCTGTGATGACAGGAAGTAACCTCACTCTGCGGTGTTTGTCGAGGGACGGGTCTGCAGTTGCAGCTTTTTTCTTCATAAATGGAACTCTTGTTGGACCAGAACCAAAAGCAGAACTAAAGATTGCCAGCGTCCAGAAGTCCGATGAAGGTGCCTATGCATGCACTGCTGTTATGTACGGACGATCTCCTGTCAGCTTTCTGAGGGTCAGAGGTCAGATTCGCTTCCCTTCATGTTTGATGTTCATAATGAAAAAAGGTTCAGGTTCATGGGTCCACAAGTGGACTGTTAGGATGCCGGTTCCCAATCGCCGCATCCACTCACACCGTCAGTATCTTACTGCTGAGCCACAGGGGAAGGATTTCTGGGCTACAATCCTCTCATGGCGTCACCTTTATAGTTTAGGTCTGTGGTGAAGGCAGACTCTTAGCAACTGTTAATACAAACAGCTTCTGTTCCTTCTTTCAGATCCTCCATCGGCCATTACAGCTCTTGCTCCTTCAACCACTCACCTCCAAGGTCAGAACCTTTGTTCTGCGCTTCAACACACCAGGGTCACACTGACCAGTAGCTGAACTAAAGCTCTAGTGATGTTAAGTGAAGTGTGGACACGTGTGACCTGTAGCTCAGTCTGTTCCTCTTCCAGTGTCTCTGAAGGTGAGTCCAGACCTGCAGCAGTTCGTTAAAGGCTCTTCGGTCTCTGTGAGCTGCGTTGAAGACGGACAGACTGTGGATGGGTGGACGGTGAAGAGGACTATAGACAACAAAACTCTGGAGTGTGGAGCCTACTGCTCCATGTCTGAGCGGTGGGTCGGGTCGTCCTGTGACCTGAATGGACACATGACCTTCACCGGTGTTTACTGGTGTGAGACCAGGAGTGGACTGAGGACTGAACATGTCACTGTCACTATAACCGGTACAGAACCTGGTTAAGCACAGAGCAGATGTGACTGTGGTCTGTTGGTTTAACTGTGTCTTTGTTTGACTCAGATCGTCCTCTGATCCTGGAAATCCCTGCACTTCCTCTCATGACAGGAAGTGATGTCACTCTGCTCTGTAGACACAAAGGTTCCAGTGTTGCAGCTTCTTTCTACAAGAATCACAGCCTGGTTGGATCTGGGTCAGAACTCATCATCCGCCGTGTACAACAGTCTGATGAAGGCCTCTACTCATGTGCTATTGATGAGTATGAATCTGTTTGGAGCTGGCTGAGGGTCAAAGGATTTGCAGGATTTGAACTGACCAGCTGAATAATAAGATAAAGACAGAACCAGGTTCTGCTTATCTCTCCTCAGATCTTTTTCGGCCTCATGATGTTTCTTAAGAATAAGAGTTGAACTGTTTTTTCGTTCAACTCTTATTTGTCTCCAATATATTAAATAAATCATATTGGAAAACATTAGAGTGACAAACAATCTGTCACATTTAGTTTTGTGTTCTTTCATGTCAAATAAAATCATGAACTGTGAACAGATAAGTTTGGAGCAGAAGAAGCAGCTGAAGCATTTTTCAGCCTATTCTGTTGTTGATCAGGTTTTATTGGTCAGTTTTATTCAGGTCTAGGCTGAGATGCTCAACTTCATGATGTTGAAACACTTACATGGGTCAACATAACACGCATTATGGCAGAAATAAACAATAGTATATTTATAACTAATTTTGATTTAACTGTCGCCATGGGACCGCGGTGAAGTTAGTTTGACGTTGGACATTCAACAGACATTCGACCGAAAATACCTCCAGACAAACGGTCCATGTTTGAACAAGCGATCCGCATTTCGTGTTCGCTACGCGGACACAGAACGAGAACGCTCGGTACACGAAGACGTTGACTTAGGGACCGTCGATAAATTATTTGAATTTTTTTAGAAATTAATAATTCAATAGCGTCCAAACCATATGACCTACTGGTCCAAAACCTGCTCCAATCTATGTGTCCACATGTCCTTCACAGGGCACAACCATTTATATGAGGAAATAGTCATGTTGCATATTTTTCTATAATATTTTTGTGTAACTATTACTGTAATATTTCAATATCGTCCACACCATATGACCTACTGGTTCAAAACCTGCTCCAAACTGTGTGTCTACATCCCCTTCACAGGGCACAGCCATTTATATGAGGAAATAGTCATGTTGCATATTTTTCTATAATATCTTTGTGTAAATATTACTGTAATTTTTCAATACCGTCCACACCATATGACCTACTGGTTCAAAACCTTCTCTGAAATATTCATCTACATCCTCTTCACAGGGCACAACCTTTTTTCTGAGGAAATTGTCATCTTTCATATTTTTCTATAATATTGTAGTATAAATATTACTGTAATATTTCAATACCATCCACACCATATGACCTACTGGTTCAAAACCTTCTCTGAAATGTTCATCTACATCCCCTTCACAGGGCACAACCATTTTTTTGAGGAAATAGTCATGTTGCATATTTTTCTATGATATTTTAGTATAAATATTACTGTAATTTTTCAATACCGTCCACACCATATGACCTATTGGTTCAAAACCTTCTCTGAAATGTTCATCTACATCCCCTTCACATGGCACAAGCATTTTTATGAGGATCAAATCATCTTTCATATATTTCTATAATATTTTAGTATAAATATTACTGTAATATTTCAATACCGTCCAAACCATATGACCTACTGGTTCAAAACCTTTTATGAAATATTCATCTACATCTCCTTCACAGGGCACAACCATTTATATGAGGAAATAGTCATGTTGCATATTTTTCTATAATATTTGAGTATAAATATTACTGTAATTTTTCAATACCGTCCACACCATATGACCTACTGGTTCAAAACCTGCTCCAAACTGTGTGTCTACATCCCCTTCACAGGGCACAACCATTTATATGAGGAAATAGTCATGTTGCATATTTTTCTATAATATTTTAGTATAAATATTACTGTAATTTTTCAATACCGTCCACACCATATGACCTATTGGTTCAAAATCTTCTCTGAAATGTTCATCTACATCCCCTTCACAGGGCACAAGCATTTTTATGAGGATCAAATCATCTTTCATATATTTTTATAATATTTTAGTATAAATATTACTGTAATATTTCAATACCGTCCAAACCATATGACCTACTGGTTAAAAACCTTCTCTGAAATGTTCATCTACATCCCCTTCACAGGGCACAACCATTTATATGAGTAAATAGTCATGTTGCATATTTTTCTAAAATATTTGAGTATAAATATTACTGTAATATTTCAATACCATCCACAGCATATGACCTACTGGTTCAAAACCCGCTCCAAACTGTGTGTCTACATCTCCTTGTTGGGGCACAACCATATTTGCTGTTTTAACACTAAAATATTATTGAAAAATAAGCAACATGACTATGTAATCTAGCCACAGGGATTGCAAGCCAGTGACCTTTGATCCTGTCCCAAGCCTGGATCAAAGGTGTTGCATTAAGAAGGGCATCCGGCTTGCCAATAACAACTATGTAAATCGTCCATAAAAATTTCATACTGGATCGGGTTAACAACGACAACCGATGCTGTTAACCTAAAGGTTGCTGGTGGAAATTGGACTACTGTTAGTCAAAGAAGGAGTGCAGACAGAAGGGGTTGTGGACAGAGAGAGAAGAGGAAAGGCAGGAGCATAGATATGAGAATAGAGACTCTTAACGTTGGTGCAATGACAGGGAAAGTGGTGTGTTCTACCATGGTGTGTATAGGAAGAGAAACGAGAAACGGGATAGGAGTGATCCTGAAGGGGAGGTTGTGAACAATGTTCTAGAGGTGAAGTGACAGGGTGATGAGCCTAAAGCTAGAAATTGAAGGGATGATGGTAAACGTAGTCAGTGGGTATGCTCCACAAGTGGCTGTGAGTTGGAAGAGAAGGAGAGATTCTGGAGTGAGTTAGATGAGGTCATAGAGAGTGTACCCAGGGGAGAGAGGGTAGTGGTTGGAGCAGACTTCAATAGGCATGTTGGTGAGGCGGAGATGGGCAGGTTTGGTGTAAAGAAAAGGAATCTAGAAGAACAGATGGTGGACTTTACTAAGAGGATGGAAATGGCTGTAGTCAACACTTACTTCCGGAATAGAGAGGAACACAGAGTGACGCACAAGAGTGGAGGGAAGAGCATGCAGGTAGACTACATCCTATGTAGACAAGGTCATTTGAGAGAGGTTAGTGACTGCAAGTGGTAGTAGGAGAAAGTGTAGCCAGACAGCACCGCATGGTGGTGAGTAAGATGACAGAAAATAAGACCAAGTGGTGGAAGCTAAAGAATGAAGAAACCTGCGAATTAAGGCAGAAGTTGAGACAGGCTCTGGGTGGTCAGGAAGACCTCCCAGGTGACTGGGAAACTACAGCAGAGGTTATCAGGGAAACAGGTAGGAAAGTGCTTGGTATGTCATCTGGATGGAGGAAAGATAAAGACACTTGGTGGTGGAATGAGGAAGTACAGGACTGCATCCAGAGGAAGAGGTTGGATAAAAGGAAGTGGGATGTAGAAAGAACAGAGGAAAGTAGACAGGAGAACAAATGAAGCTCAGAGTAGAGTTAAGAGGTGGCAAAGGCCAAACAGAAAGCTTACTATGAGCTGTATGACAGGTTAGATACAAAGGAAGAAGAGAAGGACTTGTACAGACTAGCCAGACAGAGAGGTAGAGATGGGAAGGATGTGCAACAGATAAGGGTGATCAAAGACAGTGATGGAAAGGTGCTAACAACCCAGGAGAGTGTGCAGAGAAGCTAAAAGGAGGATTCTAGGGAGCTGATGAATGAGGAGAATGACAGGGAAAGAATGGAGGAAGACGTGGATGTTGTGGGGCAGGAAATAACAGAAACAGATGAGGTGAGCAAAGCTATGAGAATGATGAAGAGTGAAAAGGATGTTGGTCCTGACGACGTACCTGTAGAGGTGTGAAAGTGTCCAGAAGAGACAGCGGTGGAGTTTCCAACCAGTTTGTTTGGGAGAAGATGCCTGAAGAATGGAAGAGAAGTTTTCTGGTGTCGAGTATGGTTTCATGCCCCGTAAGAGCACCACTGAGGCAGAGATAGAGATAGAGGTAGCGGAGATGAAAATGCTGAGCTTAGGAGTGACACGATTTGACAGAATCAGGAACAAGCTCATCAGAAGGACAGCTTACGTTGCATGTATAAGCAACAGAGTCAAAGAATCCAGTCTGAGATGGTGAGTTGTAGACACACATTTTGGAGCAGGTCTTGGACCAGTAGGTCACATGGTTTGGGCAGTATTGAAATATTACAGTAATATTTATACTAAAATATTATAGAAAAATATGAAAGATGATTTGATCCTCATAAAAATGGTTGTGCACTGTGAAGGAGATGTAGATGAACATTTTAGAGAAGGTTTTTAGCCAGTAGTTCATATGGTGTGGACGGTATTGAAATATTACAGTAATATTTATACTAAAATATTATAGAAAAATATGAAAGATGACAATTTCCTCAGAAAAAAGGTTGTGCCCTGTGAAGAGGATGTAGATGAATATTTCAGAGAAGGTTTTGAACCAGTAGGTCATATGGTGTGGATGGTATTGAAATATTACAGTAATATTTATACTAAAATATTATAGAATAATATGAAAGATGATGTTATCCTCATAAAAAAGGTTGTGCCCTGTGAAGGGGATGTAGATGAACATTTCAGAGGAGGTTTTAAACCAATAGGTCATATGGGTTGGATGGTATTGAAAAATTACAGTAATCCATCCATCCATTTTCATCCGCTTATCCGGGGCCGGGTCGCGGGGGCAGCAGTCTAAGCAGAGAGTTCCAGACTTCCCTCTCCCCGGACACTTCCTCCAGCTCTTCCGGTGGGACCCCAAGATGTTCCCAGGCCAGCCGAGAGACGTAGTCTCTCCAGCGAGTCCTAGGTCTTCCTCGGGGCCTCCTACCGGTGGGACATGCCCGGAACACCTCCCCAGGGAGGCGTCCAGGTGGCATCCGAACTAGATGCCCGAGCCACCTCAGCTGGCTCCTCTCGATGTGGAGGAGCAGCGACTCTACTCCGAGCTCCTCCCGGGTGACAGAGCTCCTCACCTTATCTCTAAGGGAGCGCCCAGCCACCCTGCGGAGGAAGCTCATTTCAGCCGCTTGTATCCGTGACCTTGCCCTTTCGGTCATGACCCAAAGCTCATGACCATAGGTGAGGGTAGGAACGTAGATTGACCGGTAAATTGAGAGCTTTGCCTTTCGGCTCAGCTCCCTCTTCACCACGACGGACCGATACACCGACCGCATTACTGCAGCCGCCGCACCGATCCGTCTGTCAAACTCACGCTCCCTCCTTCCCTCACTCGTGAACAAGACCCCAAGATACTTAAACTCCTCCACTTGAGGCAGGAACTCTTCTCCAACCTGGAGAGAGCAAACCACCTTTTTCCGGTCGAGAACCATGGCCTCAGATTTGGAGGAACTGATTCTCATCCCAGCCGCTTCACACTCAGCTGCAAACCGCACCAGCGCACGCTGGAGGTCCTGGCCTGATGAAGCCAACAGGACAACATCATCTGCAAAAAGCAGAGATGCAATCCTGTGGTCCCCAAACCAGACCCCCTCCGGCCCCTGGCTGCGCCTAGAAATTCTGTCCATAAAAATAATGAACAGAACCGGTGACAAAGGGCAGCCCTGCCGAAGTCCAACATGCACCGGGAACAGGTCTGACTTATTGCTGGCAATGCGAACCAAGCTCCTGCTCCGGTTGTACAGAGACCGAACAGCCCTTAGCAAAGGGCCCCGGACTCCATACTCCCGGAGCACCCCCCACAGGATGTCACGAGGGACGCGGTCGAATGCCTTCTCCAGATCCACAAAGCACATGTAGACTGGTTGGGCAAACTCCCACAAACCCTCAAGCACCCTGCTGAGGGTATAAAGCTGGTCCAGCGTTCCACGACCAGGCCGAAAACCACATTTTTCCTCCTGTATCCGAGGTTCGACTATCGGCCGAATTCTCCTCTCCAGTACCCTGGCATAGACTTTCCCAGGGAGGCTGAGAAGTGTGATCCCCCTATAGTTGGAACACACTCTCCTGTCCCCCTTTTTGTAAAGAGGGACAACCACCCCGGTTGTCCAGTCCAGAGGAACTGTCCCCCTCCTCCACGCGATGTTGCAGAGGCGTGTCACCCAAGACAGCCCCACAACATCCAGAGACTTGAGGTACTCAGGACGGATCTCATCCACCCCCGCTGCTCTGCCACCGAGGAGCTTACTAACTACCTCGGTGACCTCAGCCTGGGTGATGGGCGAGTCCGCCTCTGAGTCCCCTGCCTCTGCTTCCTCAGCAGAAGGCATGTCGGAGGGGTTGAGGAGATCCTCAAAGTACTCCTTCCACCGTCCGATAACATCCCCAGTTGAGGTCAACAGCTCCCCACCTCCACTGAAAACAGAGTTGGTAAAGAACTGCTTCCCCCTCCTGAGGCGCCGGACGGTTTGCCAGAATCTCTTTGAGGCCGAGCGATAGTCCTCCTCCATGGCCTCCCCGAACTCCTCCCAAGCCCGAGTTTTTGCCTCCGCAACGGCACGGGCTGCAGCACGCTTGGCCTGCCGGTACCCATCAGCTGCCTCAGGAGTCCTACAGGTCAACCATACCTGGTAGGACTCCTTCTTCAGCTTGATGGCGTCCCTTACCTCCGGCGTCCACCACCGGGTTCGGGGATTACCACCACGACAGGCACCGGAGACCCTGCGTCCACAGCTCCGAACGGCCGCGTTGACAATGGAGACGGAGAACATGGTCCACTCGGACTCTATGCCTCCCTGGGAATCTGGTCGAAGCTCTCCCGGAGGTGTGAGTTAAAGGTCCGTCTGACAGAGGGTTCAGCCAGGCGTTCCCAACAGACCCTCACAATACGTTTGGGCCTGCCAAGTCGTTCCAGCCTCCTTCTCTGCCAGCGGATCCTACTCACCACCAGGTGGTGATCAGTTGACAGCTCAGCCCCTCTCTTCACCCGAGTGTCCAAAACATATGGCCGAAGGTCAGGTGAAACGACTACAAAGTCTATCATCGACCTCCGGCCTAGGGTGTCCTGGTGCCACGTGCACCGATGGACACCCTTATGTTCGAACATGGTGTTAGTTATGGCCAAACTGTGCCTAGCACAGAAGTCCAATAACATAACACCATTCGGGTTCAGATCAGGGAGGCCGTTCCTCCCAATCACGCCTCTCCAGGTATCACTGTCGTTACCTACGTGGGCATTGAAATCTCCCAGAAGAACGATGGGGTCCCCAGTTGGAGCGCTTTCCAACACTCCCTCCAGGGACCCCAAGAAGGCCGGGTACTCCACACTGCCATTCGGCCTGTAAGCACAAATGACGGTGAGTGACCTATCCCCCACCCGAAGGCGCAGGGAAGCGACCCTCTCGTCCACCGGGGAAAACTCCAACACATGGCGACTAAGCTGGGGAGCTATGAGCAAGCCCACACCAGCCCACCGCCTCTCACCGCAGGCAACTCCAGAGTAGAAAAGGGTCCAGCCCCTCTCAAGGAGTTGGGTTCCAGAGCCCAGGCTGTGTGTGGAGGTGAGCCCGACTATTTCTAGCCGGTACCGCTCGACCTCCTGCACAAGCTCAGGCTCCTTTCCCCCCAGTGACGTGACATTCCATGCTCCAGTAGAAAACACTCAGACTGGCTTTGAAGTTTCTTTACCATCAACCTGTTTTGTTTGAATTCCTGTTGTTTATGTATTTAATTATATAAATATAAATTACAGTAATATTTATACTAAATATTATAGAAAAATATGCAACATTACTATTTCCTCATATAAATGGTTGTGCCCTGTGAAGGACATGTAGACACATAGATTGGAGCAGGTTTTGAACCAGTAGGTCATATGGTGTGGACGGTATTGAAATATTACAGTAATATTTATACTAAAATATCATAGAAAATATGAAAGATGATTTGATCCTCATAAAAAAAGTTGTGCCCTGTGAAGGGGATGTAGATGAACATTTCAGAGAAGGTTTTGAACCAATAGGTCATATGCTGTGGATGGTATTGAATAATTACAGTAATATTTATACAAACATATTATAGAAAAATATGCAACATTACTATTTCCTCATATAAATGGTTGTGCCCTGTGAAGGACATGTAGACACATAGATTGGAGCAGGTTTTGAACCAGTAGGTCATATGGCTTGGACGGTATTGAAATATTACAGTAATATTTATACTAAAATATTATAGAAAAATACGCAACGTAACTATTTTCTCAAAAAAATGGTTGTGCCCTGTGAAGGGGATGTAGATGAACATTTCAGAGAAGGTTTTGAACCAGTAGGATATATGGTGTGGACGGTATTGAAAAATTACAGTAATATTTATACTAAAATATCATAGAAAAATATGAAAGATGATTTGATCCTCATAAAAAAGGTTGTGCCCTGTGAAGGGGATGTAGATGAACATTTCAGAGGAGGTTTTAAACCAATAGGTCATATGGGTTGGACGGTATTGAAAAATTACAGTAATATTTATACTAAATATTATAGAAAAATACGCAACATAACTATTTTTTGAAAAAAATGGTTGTGCCCTGTGAAGAGGATGTAGATAAACATTTCAGAGAAGGTTTTGAACCAGTAGGTCATATGGTTTGGACGGTATTGAAATATTACAGTAATATTTATACTAAAATATTATAAAAATATATGAAAGATGATTTGATCCTCATAAAAATGGTTGTGCCCTGTGAAGAGGATGTAGATGAACATTTCAGAGAAGGTTTTGAACCAGTAGGTCATATGGTTTGGACGGTATTGAAAATTTACAGTAATATTTATACTAAATATTATAGAAAAATACGCGACATAACTATTTTTTGAAAGAAATGGCTGTGCCCTGTGAAGAGGATGTAGATGAACATTTCAGAGAAGGTTTTGAACCAGTAGGTCATATGGCTTGGACGGTATTGAAAATTTACAGTAATATTTATACTAAATATTATAGAAAAATACGCAACATAACTATTTTTTGAAATAAATGGCTGTGCCCTGTGAAGAGGATGTAGATGAACATTTCAGAGAAGGTTTTGAACCAGTAGGTCATATGGTTTGGACAGTATTGAAAAATTACAGTAATATTTACACAAAAATATTATAGAAAAATATGCAACATGACTATTTCCTCAGAAAAAAGGTTGTGCCCTGTGAAGGGGATGTAGATGAACATTTCAGAGAAGGTTTTAAACCACTAGGTCATATGGTGTGGACGGTATTGAAACATTACAGTAATATTTATACTAAAATATTATAGAAAAATATGAAAGATGACAATTTCCTCAGAAAAAAGGTTGTGCCCTGTGAAGAGGATGTAGATGAATATTTCAGAGAAGGTTTTGAACCAGTCGGTCATATGGTGTGGATGGTATTGAAATATTACAGTAATATTTATACTAAAATATTATAGAAAAATATGAAAGATAATTTTATCCTCATAAAAAAGGTTGTGCCCTGTGAAGGGGATGTAGATGAACATTTCAGAGGAGGTTTTTAAACCAATAGGTCATATGGTGTGGACGGTATTGAAACATTACAGTAATATTTACACAAAAATATTATAGAAAAATATGCAACATTACAATTTAGAGAGTAGAAAAATAAAATCCTGTGTGTTTTTCCATGTGTTTTATGTGTGGATGTTAATGATCTTTAGTTATATACTGCATACATCCTCGGTGCCTGTCAGACTAAACTCCACTCCTTGTTGAGCCGCTACCAGCGGAGCAGACGCAGCTGGGGACGCCTGTTAGTCAATGAGCAGGAAAACCAGATCCAAGCAGACAATATAGAATCAACACTAACTGGGAATGTACAGCTCGCTAATAAAGATGTGTCTGACACATGCACTATTACTATGTGTGTGTTTATACACACGAGTCATAAATAGACAACGTATAAACAATAGTTACTGCTTCCATTCAGGCACCGCTCAGAACGCCTCTATCTTCTGGCTTTTATCCCACCTCCCCAAGCGCCAACCAATGAGTTGGCCACTCATGATAGACGGGACTCATGATTGGCTATCCAAAGTGTCGTTCACGGTGCTGCTAGCTCGACTATAAAAGTGTGGCGTGGTTAAAAAAAAAAACACGATGTGCTAACGGTTATCATCGACTCGCAACATTTTTCTCTCGTCTTAGTTAAACCCAGTCTTTTACCAGCGCGTACATACCGGCGCGTCCACGGGGAATTTTGCGGGGCGTATTGTCACGCGCAGGGCGAGGTTTTATAGATGTTTATGTAGTTGTTTTTTCTTCAGTGTGTGTGTGTGTGTGTGAGTGAGAGTTACCTTCATGCAAGCAGTTCTGTTTGAGCTAGCCGGATGTGGCTAGCTGGCCATGCTAACTCTTTTCCAGACAGTATGTTTCAAATTTTCATGACGACGCGCCGTGAGGGCGGAGTTGAGGCCCGTAGAGGCAGGTCTGTTCTTTTAATGAAGTAAGCACACGGTGAGTACCACTGACAACACGCCGGTTAGGGGAAGTGAGTTACAAGTTTCTGGCTCCACCTGTAGAGAGCCAAGTGCACGTGTTACTCTCACTAAGGCAGGATCCTGCTGGACCTTGTGGTCACAGTCTGGGCTGGAATTGATTCCAATTAATTAACTTAATTCCAGCCCAGACTGTGATCACATGGTCATAAATGGGTTTCATTCACTGTGAATTTTACATTTTTTTCAGCTGTAGAATTACACACCTGTGCAGAGCTTCCAGTTGGATCCTGCCTTAGTGTTAGTCACACATGCACTTTACATTTCTCTTCTCTTCCATCATGGTGTCCGTCAACACAGGGGAAATTAATTCACTGAATCATAATTCTGTCTCAGAAATAATAATTTTAAAGGAACAATGTGTGGAGGTATTGTAATATTTAATTAGGTGATGTATTTTAACAAGTTTAGTCTAGAATCATGGTGAGCTGTCACTTTACTGAGTCTTGTTTAACCTAAAATCACAGGATATTTAACAAACCAACTTAGTCAACTTACCAACTCAACTACAAGGACTATTCAGTTACTTTATATCAGAGTTTTGATTTCAAGTTTTAAGTTATGACCTGGCTTAGTAAATGGGTCAAAATGGCTGTAATATGTGACTGTCCTGTCAGTCACACTGACTCCTCCCCTTTTGTCTCTAGGTCACTATGATTAACTAAAGTTCCCCTAGTTAGAAGTGTTTCAAGATGTCACTGGACAATGACCTGCCAATCAAAGTTAGCCCTGCCTTCCCAGCCACTGCCAGCCTATCAGAGCAACCTCAGCTGGAGAAGCCACACCCATGGTTTTCTGACAATGGCCATCCGTCACTCCCTGGCCCTCCTCCAGGAAGTCGATTTGGAAAGCGCCGTTACTCTGTGGGTGTCGGCTTTAAGGGGCTGGCTAAGCGCCGTCGCCGTGCCAACAGCGAGAGCGAATCTGACTCTGTGCTGCCAACCAATTTTCTGTTAGGTGGGAATATTTTTGACCCACTGAACTTAAACTCGCTGCTGGACGAGGATGTCAACAGGTACAGAACATTCTGAAGATTTGAAATTAGGTCTGCTTCAGGTCACTGATAATACTGATTCATTTTCCTCAGCTTCAGTTATTCATGAGCGTTAAATGTGTTGTTCTTAGAGCAACCAATCAGGAGACGCCAAAGTGCTCACCCCTGCCGTCCCGGGGAGGAGACCCTGTTGAGATCCTGGTGCCCCGCGACATAACTGACCCCCTAAACCTGAAGGGAGGTTGTGGTGTGGGGGGAGAGGATGCAGGCATGCTTCTATCCCCTGTAAAGTCCAGGAGGAGGCACAGAACCAGACACCATGGAGCCGGCGGGGGAGAAAAGGAGGCGGTTCCTGCTAGACTGTTTTCCTCTTCAGCTGGAGCCACAGGTGAGACTGCAGCACCCGTTGTGTGGTTGATAAAACATGAGCTCTGGTTTGTTTGTGGAGTCTAGTAAACTTGTTAATAAGTTGTTTACTCTGTAGCTCCTCTGCTAAACACAGACAGCAGTGTCCCTCCATCTCCGCTTCCCTGTGAGCTCAACACGGCGATAACCTGTCGAGATGACGTAGCTCCGCCCCCTGTCCTCCCCAGGAGACACACACATCCTCCACCAGGCCACAAACCTGGGAACCAGAGTGATGGCCGCCCCCGGAAACGGCGACGTACCACATCAACAAAATCGACAGATACAACTATGGTCACCACGACCACCACAGCTCAGCTAAGCAAATTCCAGACGCCTCTGGTGGGAGGGGCTAAAAAGTGAGTGTTTTACTTGACTTTGGTATAATTGTGATCTGAATGGACAGTTTGGTCACGTGACTGCTCCGTCTGCAGGTCTGGAGATTCTCTAGTCTCAACTCGGCCACCAGAGAAGAGGAAGAAAGACAAACACAGGTACCAGTATGGCAGCCACAGCCATTACTATGGTTACCATGGTTTCTATGGCGAGGGGAGGGTGGGGACAGAGGAGGATCCACGGCTCTGCCTGTTGGAGGACAAATGGTTCAGAGACAAGACTGTGCTGGACGTGGGCTGTGCCGCAGGTCACATGACACTGAGCATCGCTCGCAGGTTTAGCCCCACCCACATCCTGGGGGTGGAGCTAGACAGACAGTTGGTCCATGCAGCCAATCAGAACATCCGACACTTTTTGTCACATGACCTGGTGGTGGAGGAGAGAGGCAGGACTCGAGGAACAGTGCTGTTGACGATTAAGGGGGAGAATCAGGATACTGAAATACTTGAGGAAGAGGGTGAACAAGAGGAGAAGGACAAGAAAAGGGGCCATGAGGAAGTGGTGGAAGAGGCCCTGTCCCTCCTCTCCTTCATGGTGACCCGAGGCCCCCTCTCAGCTCCTCCTCTCTTCCTTCCTCCATCCTCGTCTTCCAGGTTCCCCAACAACATCACCTTCATCCAGGTGAGTCTCCTCACTCTAAGTAACTCCTGTTTTTTTTACGCCTGATGCTCATCACAGCTCTGACGTCACTCAGGGTGACTATGTGTCAGAGCGAGTGGTGTGGCCTGGGGGCGGCCAGTATGACGTCATCATGTGTTTTGGCGTGACCAAGTGGGTCCAGCTTCAATCAGGCGATGCCGGTGTGGTCCGGCTGTTCAGACGAGCCTATCATAGTCTGTCGCCGGGTGGATTATTCATCCTGGAGCCACAGCCATGGAGCAGCTATAGCCACAGCAAGCGAGCATCGGTAACAACCACAGAACAAAGCAGATGCCATCGCTTCACAACCTGGTTCACTGGTTCTATGTTTCTGATGTGTAGGAGACGACGTATCAAAACTACCGGAGCCTGAGACTGAAACCTGAGCAGTTCACCACATACCTAACTGACTGCGTGGGCTTTACATCCTACCGCCTCCTCAAACACACAGGTGAAGATGGAAGCATATTGCGGAAGAGCCGACCCACATCCTTTTCATGAGTCTTGAGCACCGGTTGAGTTTTAGTTGGGGGTAAAAGTGGTAAGAACAGTGATTGGCTTGAAGAGGATGTGGGGGGGGCGTAGATTCTGCTGTTCAAACAAACAATATATAATTCAACAAGATTCAAGATTTAGATTCAAATTTATTAATTATTTTATTTATTACTATAGAGGGAAATAATTTTGCACACTTTCGATCACTGTCACATCAAGTTCACGAGCAACATCTGACTGCCTGCCACTGACCTGAAGGCGCGCCATGGCAACGTGGCGCTGCTCAACCATTAAGTGACAACGTGTGTTCATGGCTGTTTGGATGATGAACTTGGAATGACTTACTGACACTACCAGCTTTTTATACCCACAGATTGTTGAAATTTATGCCACATTGAAAAGGGTTGTCTTTTGGTATTGGCCCTAATAAGGCACACCTGTACACAATTATGACATCCACCGAGCCTTTCACAATATACCTAACTTATTGTGAGTAGTGCAGGTTTCTGTCTGTTGGTTGGCAGAGGATGAACCAGGCAATGATCGGAGAGACCCAAAGCTGCTCTGGGGACAGTTGTTGCATAGCAATGGTTCAGTAAGTAGATGTCTGTGGTGGGACATGTAATGTGCTGCCTGTACTTTGGAAGGTCCCGTGTGAGGTTTGCTCTATTGAAGACTCTCTGGCGTTGACAGCTGAATCATGCTTCTGCTGAAAAAGGCTCATTCCAACCAGAGTGGATTCTGGAGGATTTGTTCAGCATCACATTTTCTTCTTGCTCCATCTAGTTTGAGTCTTTCTCTGTTTTTAGGGAACCTGCGGCCTGTTTACCTGTTCCACAAAGGCTCCGCCCAGAGGAAGTGAGGCCACCGGGACGTTTGCGCTCTGGATCTTGGACTGATGGAGTGGTGGGAGATGGACTCTTTTGGTCAACCTCTTTATGGCTGTTGAGCTGAATGGATTCTGGTTTCTCTGCATGTGACTGGTCGGCTAAAGGCTGATCAAGCCAGAGGCTGCAGATCGTTGTTCTGTCTGAACACTGGACAATTGGTGGAAATGACACATTTGGTTTTTCAGAATAATACTTCCGATTTTTGTTGCTTAAGTTACCGCTTTTGTCAAAATAAAAAGTAGCTGTTTCTTTTTAAAGAATCTTTTTAATAAGTTGTTTTTATTTCTCCAACAGGAGAAGTAAACACTGATCATTGTGGCCATATGTCAGCAGCTAAGGTCCAAAAGCCTGATGACTGAGTAACTGAGTCAGAACATTTGTGGTGGGCAGTTATTATTGCCAGGCAGTATCAAAGTGTCCAAGGCAGGAACAGGGGGAACCAGACCCTGGTTCAGGGGTAAATGGTAAATGAAGGTTGTGGTCTGATCCTACAAGGTTCTGTAGCTCGGACTGCTGAAGAACTTCATGCTGATAGAATGGCACCACAGGTTTGACCTCTTCAACTGAAGTCCTTCTGGTTTACTCGCTTAGTCAGGATCAGAAGCAGCAGCCAAGTCCACCTGGTGTAGATCATTAGGTAGGTCTTTTAAAGTGAAGTTTACCAAACCGTATGTATCGATCACATAATCCCTGATGAAACATGGACTGAACTCAGCGCACCAGATTCTTATTAAAGTTTAAACATATAGTATGAAAAAAGAAAAAATTTAAGTGTGTATATGTATATATATGTATATATATGTATATGTATGTATATATATGTATATATGTATATGTATATATGTATGTATATATATATATATATGTATATGTATATATGTATATATATGTATATATATATATACATATATACATATATACATATATATATACACATATATATGTGTATATATATACAACATATATATGTGTATATATATACACATATATATGTGTATATATATACACATATATATATATATGTATATATATGTATATGTATATATATGTATATGTATGTATATATGTATATGTATGTATATATGTATATGTATGTATATATGTATATATATATGTGTATATATATGTATATATGTATATATATATGTATATATGTATGTATATGTGTATGTATATGTATGTATATGTGTATGTATATGTATGTATATATGTATATGTATATATGTATGTATATATGTATATGTATATATATGTATGTATATGTATATGTATGTATGTATATGTATATGTATGTATGTATATGTATGTATATGTATGTATATGTATATATATATGTATGTATATATATATATATATGTATATATATGTATGTATATGTATGTATATGTATGTATATGTATGTATATGTATATATGTATGTATATATATATGTATGTATGTATGTATGTATATATGTATATGTATGTATATATGATATGATGTGTGGGTCTTTGGGCAAGACCCTTCAAGCTACCGCCTACCTCATATCATGAGAGACAATGAACCACATGAGATACGGCTCAGACGTCGTTGTTGGGGAACCAGAGCACCTTGACGAGAAATGGGCTACTGGAACAAGAAAGAAATGGCTAAGATGCGAGAACAGAGAACTGTTGGAATGCTACTACTCAAGTAACCCTAGTCAGAGGGGTTACATGAAAAGAATGTGTGGCGAATGGGAACAGAGAAACCCACATTCAAGACTGACTGCGAAGCAACTAGTAGCTCAGTGTTCCAACATCCACAAACGGCAACTGCTATCACAACTTGAGATTGACGAGATACAACACAAATGCTACGGCAAGGGGGAGCCAGGACGCCAGGTCAGAGGGGAGGTTTCACCATCTCCCCAACCAGAAATTGGGTACGAAGCCCCAATGAGCACAGATACGCTGAGCGAGGCAGCGACTGACCTGAAAGATAAGATCATGGCGAGATTGAACAGGCAACCCCGAACCCCACTACAACGGCTAAGTGAAGTACCATCAGAAAGTCTCATGGAAGATGTGAATGCAGCATTGAGAGCGATCCCTACCACAACAATCACAGAAACCAATGAGCTGATATACGCTTCAGCATCAGTGATCCTAGAGGTGCTTGGCTATAAGAGCAACCATGGGAGCCATGAGAAACAATACCCACCATGGAAACGAAGGTTGGAGGCAAAAATCAAGGCAGCTCGGAGGGAAGTGAGCCAAATGACAGAGGCCCAGAGAGGTGCACTGAAAAGACCGATGCCCAAGAGGTACAGCCAGATGACCATACCTGAAGCACTCGAAACTGCCAAGCAAAGGCTACAAGCCTTGGCCAGCCGCCTAAAGAGATACACCAGAGACAACGAAGCCAGACGAATAAACCGGCTGTTCGCAACACAACCTGCGAAAGTGTACTCTCAATGGCAGGGTAATAACAGCAGAGCAGACCCACCAAGGCTGGAAACTGAACAGTACTGGAAAGGCATATGGGAGAGGGAGGCATCACACAACAGAGATGCACAGTGGCTGGTGGATCTGAGGGAAGACCACAGCAACCTCCCTGAACAGAACCCAGTGACTATCACAGTGGCAGACATCCAACAAAGAGTCTCAGGTATGAAAAACTGGACAGCACCCGGCCCTGACATGATCCACGCCTACTGGCTAAAGAAGCTCACTGCAATCCATGAGCGCCTGGCAGCACAAATGAACCAGCTGCTAAGGGATGGGACTCACCCTGAATGGCTAACCGAAGGGCGAACGATCCTGATAATGAAGGATCCCTCAAAGGGTGCAGTCCCATCCAACTACCGGCCAATAACCTGCCTCTCCACAACATGGAAGCTCATGTCAGGCATCATCGCAGCTAAGATAAATGGGCACATGGGTCAATACATGAGCGAAGCACAGAAGGGCATTAGTAAGGATACCAGAGGAGCCAAACACCAACTCCTGGTTGACAGAACAGTCGCCCAAGACTGCAGAATGCGACACACCAACCTGTGCACAGCCTGGATCGACTACAAGAAAGCCTATGACTCAATGCCACACACATGGATCACTGAATGCTTGGAGCTGTACAACATCAACAGAACTCTAAGGGCCTTCATTGCAAACTTGATGAGGTTGTGGAAAACCACCCTTGAAGCCAATGGGAAGCCACTCGCCCAAGTATCCATCAAATGTGGCATATACCAAGGAGATGCACTGTCCCCACTGCTGTTCTGCATAGGTCTGAACCCCCTCAGCCAAATAATAAACAAGACTGGCTATGGATACCGACTCCGGAACGGGGCCACCCTAAGTCACCTCCTCTACATGAATGACATCAAGCTGTACGCCAAGAGTGAGCGAGACATCGACTCACTGATCCACACCACCAGGATCTACAGCTCGGACATCGGGATGTCATTCGGGCTCGAGAAATGTGGGAGGATGGTGACAAAGAGAGGCAAGGTAATCCACACAGAAGGGGTCTCACTCCCAGAAGGAACAATAGCAGACATTGAGGACAGTTACAAGTACCTTGGAATACCACAGGCAAACGGCAACCTTGAACAGGCAACAAGGAATGCGGCAACAGCCAAATACCTCCAACGAGTAAGGCAAGTCCTAAGAAGCCAGCTCAATGGCAAGAACAAATCCCAGGCAATAAACAGCTACGCCCTGCCAGTGATCAGATACCCTGCGGGAATAATAAGGTGGCCAAAGGAAGAGATACAGACCACAGATATTAAGACACGAAAGCTCCTCACCATGCATGGAGGGTTCCACCCCAAATCCAGCACCCTGAGACTGTACGCTAGCCGCAAGGAAGGAGGCAGAGGACTAGTGAGCGTGAGAGCCACTATCCAGGATGAAACATCCAAGATCCATAAGTACATCAAGGATAAGGCCCCGACAGATAACGTGCTGAGTGAATGTCTCAGGCAGTGGAGAACAGAGGATGAGATGCTGGAAGAGGGACCATCATGGGAGGACAAGCCCTTACATGGGATGTACCACCGGAACATAACTGAAGTGGCTGATCTCAACAAACCCTACCAATGGCTTGAAAGGGCTGGGCTGAAGGACAGCACAGAGGCACTCATCCTGGCTGCACAGGAGCAGGCCCTGAGCACCAGAGCCATAGAGGCCCAGATCTACCACACCAGACAAGACCCAAGGTGTAGACTGTGCAAAGAGGCCCCTGAGATGGTCCAGCACATAACTGCAGGGTGTAAGATGCTGGCAGGGAAAGCATACATGGAACGCCATAACCAAGTGGCTGGCATAGTATACAGGAACATCTGTGCAGAGTATGGACTGGAAACCCCAAGGTCAAAGTGGGAAACACCTCCCAAGGTGGTAGAGAACGAGTGAGCCAAGATCCTGTGGGACTTCCAGATACAGACAGACAGAATGGTAATGGCGAACCAACCAGACATTGTGGTGGTGGACAAAAAGCAGAGGAAAGCCGTAGTGGTGGATGTGGCAATACCAAGCGATGGCAACATCAGGAAAAAGGAACATGAGAAACTAGAGAAATACCAAGGGCTCAGAGAAGAACTGGAGAAGGCTTGGAAGGTGAAGGCCACAGTGGTGCCTGTGGTGATTGGAGCACTGGGGGCAGTGACCCCCAAACTGGAGGAGTGGCTACAACAGATCCCTGGAATAACATCCGACATCTCAGTCCAGAAAAGTGCAGTCCTAGGAACAGCAAGGATACTGCGCAGAACCCTCAAGCTTCCTGGCCTCTGGTAGAGGACCCGAGCTTGGAAAGTGGATGAGACCACCCGCGGAGGGTGAGAATAGAGTGTGTATATATATATATATATATATATATATATATATATATATATATATATATCTCGTTAAGGCGTTTAGCTCGGTTTGTGTATGACTACAGCTGCTTATTTCGGTTTCAAACGGCCATAACTTGTAAATATTATCCGCTACACGTTTTCTAGTGGACGTAGTGACGCCACGTCTTTTAGATTTTGTGTAAACGACGGAAATAATCAAATTCTCTTTACAGCGATCGTAGATCGTGACTGTTTGACTCTAGGACATGACGCTAGGACTCAAATCTACGACCCAATGTTGCTGCAACATGTTTGTTCTTCACATTTTGTGTCTGATTAAAACTGCACGAGTGACCACTGAGTTGTATCACCACTTTTAACTTCCTGTATGGGACCAGTTAAACCAGTAAGCTGCTTTCATGTTGCCAAAACGTGTTTATTAGAGCCAAAGCTTTTGGTCAGAAGCTTAATTCTGTCTTATTTTAAATACACTGAGCTCTGCTTTGTTATATTTACAGATGTGATACACCAAGACCAGTAGACCTGGTTTTATGTTGCCACAAAGTGATTAAAGCCAATATATGTTTACTGAAAGCTTCTTTCTCCTTTAATGAGCATCCAGCTCACCAAGAAGAGTTTGATGAAGTTAAAACGAGGAAGAAATAGATTTCTTCTCAAAAGATATTGGCTGTAATCACTTTTTGGCAACGTGAAGACAGCATCTTACTGGTTTAACTGGTCTCACACAGGTGTAGACAGTGTTCAAGTTAGCTGGATGCTCATTAAATGTCTTAATATGAACAAGAAGAGTTCCACTGACTTAAAATGAGGCAGAAATAAGCTTCTTGTTAAAAGATATTGGCATGAATACCTTTTTGGCAACGTGGAAACAACTTTTTACTGTTTGTACTGGTCTCAGACAGTTACAGACAGGGGTCAAGTGAGCTGGATGCTCATTAAACCTGTAAATATAACCAAGAAGAGTTTGATAAAGATAAAAATGAGGCAGAACTAAGCTTCTTGTTAAAAGATATTGGCATGAATCACATTTTGGCAACGTGGACATAGCTTTTTACTGGTTGTACTGGTCTCAGAGAGGTAATGACAGGGGTCAGGTGAGCTGGATGTTCATTAAACCTGTTAATATGAACAAGGAGAGCTCCACTCACTTAAAAAGAGGCAGATATAAGCTTATTGTCAAAAGATATTGGCTGTAATCACTTTTTGGCAACGTGAAAACAGCATCTTACTGGTTTAACTGGTCTCAAACAGGTGTAGACAGTGTTCAAGTTAGCTGGATGCTCATTAAATGTCTTAATATGAACAAGAAGAGTTCCACTGACTTAAAATGAGGCAGAAATAAGCTTCTTGTTAAAAGACATCGGCATGAATCACTTTGGCAACGTGAAAACAGCTTCTTACTGGTTGTACTGGTCTCTGACAAGTACAGACAGTGCTCAAGTTAATTTGAATGTGTTAATATGAACAAGAAGAGCTCCACTGACCCGAAATGAGGCAAAAATAAACTTGTTAAAAGATATTTACATGAATTACTTTTTGGCAACGTGGAAAGAGCTTCTTACTGGTTTCACTGGTCTCAGAGAGGTACAGAGAGTGGTGAAGTGAACTGGATGTTTATTAAATCTGTTAATATAACCAAGAAGAGATTGATGAAGTTAAAATGAGGAAGAAATAGGCTTCTTATTAAATTTTTTTTGGCTGTAATCACATTCTGGCAACGTAAACACAGCATCTTACTGGTTTAACTGGTCTCAGACTGGATGCTCATTAAATCTATTACTATAATCCAGCAGAGGTCCGTGAACTTAAAATAAGGGAGAAAGACGCTTTCAGTAAACAGATATTGGCTTTAATCACTTTGTGGCAACATAAAACCAGCATGCTACTGGTTCTACTGGTCTTGGTGTATCACATCTGTAAATATAACAAAGCAGAGCTCAGTGTATTTAAAATAAGACAGAATTAAGCTTCTGACCAAAAGCTTTGGCTCTAATAAACACGTTTTGGCAACATGAAAGCATCTTACTGGTTTAACTGGTCCCATACAGGAAGTTAAAAGTGGTGAAACAACTCGGTGGTCACTCGTGCAGTTTTAATCAGACACAAAATGTGAAGAACAAACATGTTGCAGCAACATTGGGTCGTAGATCTGAGTCGTAGCGTCATGTCCTAGAGTCAAACAGTCACGATCTACGATCGCTGTAAAGAGAATTTGATTATTTCCGTCGTTTACACAAAATCTAAAAGACGTGGCGTCACTACGTCCACTAGAAAACGTGTAGCGGATCATATTTACACGTTATGGCCGTTTGAAACCGGCCATAACGAGCTGGGATTAGACCGTCGTGAGACAGGTTAGTTTTACCCTACTGATGATGTGTTGTTGCAATAGTAATTCTGCACCGCCTTAACGAGGCGGTGCGCGCTCCCGCGTGCGGAAATCAAAATCTGGCAGACAGTCATTTTTTGGCAGGACACCGGAAATGGATATGACCTCAAGCAAATAGCGACTACGAGTCTATATTCGGTAGAAAAAGCAACACGGCTGCAGCGGTGAAAGAGAAAGAATTACCTTGGAAGAAAATAGCCGCTTGAATCAATGCGTAAGTTTACATTTTAATCATACAGTGTTAGGTGTAAATAATTACAAAATAACGTTAGTATTGTTGTTAAATTTCACTTGTAAAGTAAGGAATTGTAAAGTGATTGTTCACTCATCTAAGGAACTACTACAGTCATAGCATAAAATACCGATGTTTGTATGAATTAAAAGTGCAGTGTTATGTCTATGCATTTTTAAAATTTCTGTTGTGGTTGATGTGGGATTTGTAAAGTAATGATAATTCAATAATCCAATACGTTTTATGGAGAGCAATTATTACATTAATCTAATTAGGTTTTTAAAAGTTACCCAAAACTGATATAATTAATTTTTTTATTTAAAAGAATTTAATTTAAATTTTTATGTAGGTGCAATCCTGCAGGCATAAAAAGAACGTGGCTAAAAATGAATGTAAAAACATAATTCAAACAGGTATAAGGCACAATCATGTCATGGGTGTAGACTACCTGACTTTACAACAATTGACATATTAAATAACTAAATAGCATGCAGAGTATAGCAGTGCAGCAGCATTTTCAACATCAGTGTAATGATAATAATCATTTGACTTCTACTCAGCCAACAGAAAGAAGGCAGAGACTAGAACAACTGGTGGAGGACCTGCACTGACGCATGCAGAGGAGAAGGCCCTCAGCATGAACACTGGAAAGCAGAGGCTGAAGGAATTCCTGGAGGGAGTTCATCAGAACCAGTCACTCCCCAGGATACAAGTGCATGTGTAAAATGTAAGAGCCCTATCTATATATTTGATTTTTAACATAGGCTACTTTTGATATATCCATTTCTTAGACTCTGGGTTGGGTTCTTTGTTGGCCTTAACAGATTCTGATAGTAATATATGAATTCTCCTGTCACAACAGAAACCCAGGATGTTTTAAGTATATCACTAAATAAAGCTTAAATTATGATAAGCAGTATTATAAAGTGTAATCTTAATACAGTTTATACACATCACATGATTTCTGATGTTTGTGTTACGTAGCCTAAATGATGCAACTTGATCTCCAAGTATAGTGACTTTATTATCTCCCCTCTGCCCCAGAGTGTGGAAGAACAGCAGGAGGAGGTCCGTCACATTCTGCTGCACAGATGCACACAGTTCAGTGATGTTCAGTGAATGCCAGAGTTCAATTCTGTAAGAGTAATAAGAAACTATGTTATGTAACTCTAAATCTTCTGTATTTTCAGTTACCGGTTAAGGAGTTGTATAAACTAAATCTCAAGGAAATGTTATACTTGTACCACCAGACTGAAAAGACAGATCTAGAAATTGAAATTCCCAAACACAAGCTGGAGCTGAGTGTATAGTTAAAGGTGAATTTTATGAATTACTGGAAGAATCATAAAATCTAATAATTACCTTTGTATTTGTAGGAAATGAAGAAAACCAAATAAATTATGATTTGCATTTATTCAGTTTCATTTATTGGTGGTGGTAATGGTTGATTAAGACATAACGGCAAATCACATCTCTGACTGTGCTTCCATCCCAGTAATCTGCAGGGTGGATGAAGTCTTCCTCAGGGTCTTGTATTTGTAGGGCAGGGTGTTGCTCCCCTCTTATAATTGCAATAATGTCACAGGCCTCTCAGGTGTTTCCCTGAGGTGACGTAGGCACTGAAGACGTGCTTTCAACAGGCCTCTGGTCATTTCAGTATTGTGGGCTGGCATTAACCCCTATCTCTAGCAGAAAGCCGTCAATCTCTCCTAGAAGAAAGTTCATATTATTTTGGTGCTGCATAGAAGTGCTCCTGTGAGTGTGTAGTGCATGCATTGAAATAAGTCTATAGGACATACATGTACTTACCACAGTGCAGCCTGTTACTTAGGGTTGACTCACGATATATTCATGAGTCATGACCAGAGTCAGACTTGGCCTCCAGGTTTGTGATAATATGTGCAGCATAACATATGATATTGGTGGTGTAAACAATGATACATGTCAATTACAGTATGGTGATGTAGTCTTTGACCATTAGAAAGAGTAGTCAGTGCGCATGCACATTTATCAGTTTATTTCAGGTCACAGCAAGATGTTATTAACTTAACATCATTTTTCAGATTAGCCTCACTGACACAAATTAAATACCACATACCTGCAATCCTGTGAAACTCCTCTTTAATGGCTTTAAGGAGTTTGTGTCAAGGAAAGCGCTTGAGGGCGAACTTTTCTACATACAGTGACTTCACTAACGTGCTCAGCATCTCCAATGTTATAAAGAAAACTACTGTTTGCAAAAAACGTAACGCAACACAAAGAATATGTTCGGATGTAAAAGCACGGCCACGATGGGTGATGTGTTTGACGTATGGGTGAATAAGATTATTAATATATGTCATGGAGTCTCGAGAAAAACAGTACCGCTAAAATAAATATTCACAGCAATATGACAGAAAATTAACTCGTGGCGTCAAAATCCTCTCGCGGCGTAAATTCATACAGCGTCCTCATCTACAGGATGCTCTAGAAACGGGCATTTTGGTCTCTGCGCGAAGGAAACAGGTGAAATCTATGAATGTACTAAAAGATCAAATGAGGTATTTAAACAGTGTTCACTTTAAAAAGGGGCGGAGACCGAAGGAAACCTGGGTTTCCCGAATAAAACCTGCTCCCCACCTGGTTTGGTTCACAGAGTCAGTTGCCATAGTAACTGACTCTGAGTTTCGATTACCTCGCTTCTTGAAACGGGTTTAAACTTACCCCGCTTTACAGGTTTAAGTAACCCCGCTTTCTGAAACCGAAAACTTTAAGTTTTCCTCATTTCGGGGTTAACAAACTCAGAGTTTCAACAAAACCTCCTTCTTGAAATGGGCCCCTGGTCTTATATTTTATTGTCATGATTTTAGCATTTAATACATACATCACTCTGGACGTGGCCACAGAGAGCGACAATAATGGGTAAATAGAAGCAACTTTTGAAAATCACAGCCCCAGCTCCAGCCCAGCCTCATTGCCATGGTAACCACCTTGGCCCAGCAGGTCAAAGGTCAGCCCGTCTGCTCTCTCTGTACTGTCATCCAGCAGTATGAAGAACTCCTCGTTCTCTTTGTGTCCCACCCGGTTCGTCTCTGTTGTAGCTCCATCCTCTGTATTGGTACCAGCAGGTGGTGACGCTCGGCTTACAGCTGGAACGGTCTCTGTGGACCTGTTGTCTTCAGGGGTCAGCCCGGTGTCTCTGCTTCGAGGTTGTGTTAGGAGGTGGGTCAACGTCTGGGGAGGGAGGAGAGGATCAGACTGATTCATCATGGGTAATGTTAAAGCCGATTGCCTGGTCAGTCTCCACGCTGTTTACCCTCGGTTCTACTCTCTGTCCTAGTGCGACCAGCTTGCTGAGCCACAGGCTGCTGGTTCTGTTTCCGGAAGCCTGGAGAACCTCTGTGCTCTGCAACAGTCAGAGCATTTACAGTCAGTGAACCGTCACTGATTCAATACCAAAGTAAAGGAGGCACTCACCTCCTGGGACGAGGCGATCTGCTCGATGGCCTGCAGGAAGTAACATTACACACAGGAAGTGACATCACACAGGAAGTGACATCACACAGAAAGTTACATTACAGAACTGGAACCAGTTCAGATGAGGAATGCACATAAAGTGAATGTTTGTTACCATGTTCTCCAGGTTCTGACGTTCACTCAGCTGTTGAGGACCCTGTGGAAATCAGCCAAACATCACATGATGATTCACTGAGTTTCTCAAAGACTAGGATGGTTTGATATTAAATATATAACTACTTAAAAGGAGAGAAATGGACTTCATTCATGATTTGACCAAGTTTGGGATCAGTGATCTCTGACCTCTGAGCTCTGGCTGGATTCAAAAGTGTCTGATGATGATGATGATGAGGAGGAGGAGGAGGATGAAGAGGCTGTTTGCTGCTGAGTAAAAACAGGGACGGCTGATGCCTGCAGACAGACATTCACGGTCAGTAGCATCCACATGAAAGCCCAAACCGAGGTGTCAGAACACGGTTCTGCCCACTGTGCCCCAGGTACCAGCTGTGGATTTGATGAGAGGGTGGTACCATCCTAGGAGGTTCTGAGTGCAGCCCACAGGCCCTGCTGCTGTGTAGAGGTTCTGATACATTATCATATTATGTTACAGGTAAGACAGTTTTACTGTTACAGGTTTTAGCTACAGAACAAAGTGGTTTTAGATTTTAGATGTTAGTTTACATTAGTTTTCAATTTTATTAATAATTAATTATTATCCGACCGGATCCAATAAAACCTGGTACCATCATGGTAGTAGAGGTTCTGATGGACTCACTGTGGTCTGGGCCTGTTGTTGTTGAAGGATCAAGAAGAAGCTGCTGTTGTTGCCTGGAAACTGAACAAACACACACACACACACACACACACACACACACACACACACACACACACACACACACACACACACACACAGAGTTACTGATGGATCACAGTGTGACCAACCAACCCAGCAGAGGACTCTCTTACTGGAGCTGCCTGGTTCTGACCGAGCAGAGCGACGATCACCATAAACATCCACATCCTGGTCAGATACTCAGCCAAACGAGTCCAGACTGAAAGAAGCAGGTTGGTCCAGAGCTGAGGTTCCGATCTGTGTCCTTTATAACCAGCTGAGCAGGATGTGATCCTCCCTCGTGTGGTTCTATGACCCGCCCCCCTCCCACGGCTAGAACCACACAACGGCACAAACAAGCTGATTTACAGCAACAATGTTTGTGTGGTCTTGTGTTAAAATAAGGCCAGTTAAACATAGACACCACGGACCAGCACAAGTAGAGCTAGTAGAACCAGTAGAACCACCTGACACCACAGCACCAGTAGAACCACCTGACACCACAGCACCAGTAGAACCAGTAGAACCATGTGACATGGTGTTTGTAAACAAATAGAAACTGTTCCACTGATCAATTGTTGTTGTTTATTCCCTGTTGACAGACATGTGGTTCTGCCCACGTGGGTTGACCCACAACCCTAATTTACATCATCTGTTGTCTGGTGTCACAAAAACAACAGAGCAGGACCAACAATTTAAAAACCAGAATAATGAGCAGAGTAGAGTGGATTCTACCAGTCCGGTTGGTTCTGGAGTCACTGTATGAACAGTTCATATGGTGCAGGTGCAGTAATAGTAAATGTCTGACTGGATCTGCTGTATTGTAATTTGATCTATTTCCTGTTCCCCTTGACCTCATGTCCTTTTACTCAGGGGTCTTTTTTTAAATTCTGGAGCACTTCACTACTGTTGTGGTTTTACAAACATGTATGTGACAAATAAATGACTTGAATCTCGAATCTGCAGCTTAGTGCTGCTTTAGAGGAGGTGCTGTTCTGATTCTGTTCTATTGACATGGTTTCCAGTTGTCAGTCAGTGTTTCAGTTCATGGTTCTGTCCGCTGTTCTGTCAGTGGTAATGTCAGTGGTTGTGTCTTTGATTCAGTGAGTGGTTCTGTCTGTGGCAGCTACAAAACCATATTTTGTACTGTAACACTCAATCCATCAAGTGAAGTGGAGGTAGACTTATCTAGTCCTACCCCATGACATCTATACATAGAGTGTATTATTTACACACATAACATAAAGTATTATAACAAAGAATTATTACAGAATGTTAATAGTCATGAACCACTCCCACAGTATTCTATCTAATTAATCATGAGCCTTTCCATTCCATTTCTAGAAATACAAATTTCTTTTGGCTGTCCTTATAGTATGAATTTTTGAATTTGATATATCCCCGATCTCTTTCTTTAAATAGTTTTTAAATTACACCATGTAATAATTTGTTCCTGGCTTTATACATGAACACAGCAGTCTTTTTATTTTAACAATTTAGACCGTATGAAAGCTACATTAGTATGATATATACACACACACACACTCTATTCTCACCCTCCGCGGGTGGTCTCATCCCCTTTCCAAGCTCGGGTCCTCTACCAGAGGCCAGGGAGCTTGAGGGTTCTGCGCAGTATCCTTGCTGTTCCTAGGATTGCACTTTTCTGGACTGAGATTTCGGATGTTTTTCCAGGGATCTGTCGTAGCCACTCCTCCAGTTTGGGGGTCACAGCCCCTAGTGCTCCGATCACCACAGGCACCACTGTGGCCTTCACCTTCCAAGCCTTCTCCAGTTCTTCTCTGAGCCCTTGGTATTTCTCTAGTTTCTCATGTTCCTTTTTCCTGATGTTGCCATCGCTTGGTATTGCCACATCCACCACTACGGCTTTCCTCTGCTCTTTGTCCACCACCACAATGTCTGGTTGGTTCGCCATTACCATTCTGTCAGTCTGGATCTGGAAGTCCCACAGGATCTTGGCTCGCTCGTTCTCTACCACCTTGGGAGGCGTTTCCCACTTTGACCTTGGGGTTTCCAGTCCATACTCCGCGCAGATGTTCCTGTATACTATGCCAGCCACTTGGTTATGGCGTTCCATGTATGCTTTGCCTGCCAGCATCTTACACCCTGCAGTTATGTGCTGGACCGTCTCTGGGGCCTCTTTGCACAGTCTACACCTTGGGTCTTGTCTGGTGTGGTAGATCTGGGCCTCTATGGCTCTGGTGCTCAGGGCCTGCTCCTGTGCAGCCAGGATGAGTGCCTCTGTGCTGTCCTTCAGCCCAGCCCTTTCAAGCCATTGGTAGGATTTGTTGAGATCAGCCACTTCAGTTATGTTCCGGTGGTACATCCCGTGCAAGGGCTTGTCCTCCCATGATGGTCCCTCTTCCAGCATCTCATCCTCTGTTCTCCACTGCCTGAGACATTCACTCAGCACGTCATCTGTCGGGGCCTTATCCTTGATGTACTTATGGATCTTGGATGTTTCATCCCGGATAGTGGCTCTCACGCTCACTAGTCCTCGGCCTCCTTCCTTGCGGCTAGCGTACAGTCTCAGGGTGCTGGATTTGGGGTGGAACCCTCCATGCATGGTGAGGAGCTTTCGTGTCTTAACATCTGTGGTCTGTATCTCTTCCTTTGGCCACCTTATTATTCCCGCAGGGTATCTGATCACTGGCAGAGCGTAGCTGTTTATTGCCCGGGATTTGTTCTTGCCATTGAGCTGGCTTCTTAGGACTTGCCTTACTCGTTGGAGGTATTTGGCTGTTGCCGCATTCCTTGTTGCCTGTTCAAGGTTGCCGTTTGCCTGTGGTATTCCAAGGTACTTGTAATTGTCCTCAATGTCTGCTATTCTTCCTTCTGGGAGTGAGACCCCTTCTGTGTGGATTACCTTGCCTCTCTTTGTCACCATCCTCCCACATTTCTTGAGTCCGAATGACATCCCGATGTCCGAGCTGTAGATCCTGGTGGTGTGGATCAGCGAGTCGATGTCTCGCTCACTCTTGGCGTACAGCTTGATGTCATCCATGTAGAGGAGGTGACTTATGGTGGCCCCGTTCCGGAGTTGGTATCCATAGCCAGTCTTGTTTATTATTTGGCTGAGGGGGTTCAGACCTATGCAGAACAGCAGTGGGGACAGTGCATCTCCTTGGTATATGCCACATTTGATGGATACTTGGGCGAGTGGCTTCCCATTGGCTTCAAGGGTGGTTTTCCACAACCTCATCGAGTTTGCAATGAAGGCCCTTAGAGTTCTGTTGATGTTGTACAGCTCTATGCATTCAGTGATGCATGTGTGTGGCATTGAGTCATAGGCTTTCTTGTAGTAGATCCAGGCTGTGCACAGGTTGGTGTGTCGCATTCTGCAGTCTTGGGCGACTGTTCTGTCTACCAGGAGTTGGTGTTTGACTCCTCTGGTATCCTTACCAATGCCCTTCTGTG
Organism: Betta splendens; assembly: GCF_900634795.4. NCBI lineage: Eukaryota > Metazoa > Chordata > Actinopteri > Anabantiformes > Osphronemidae > Betta > Betta splendens. The sequence continues at coordinate 28,581,237 of NC_040882.2, read as the reverse complement.
CTTCGCTCATGTATTGACTCATGTGCCCACTTATCTTAGCTGCGATGATGCCTGACATGAGCTTCCATGTTGTGGAGAGACAGGTTATTGGCCGGTAGTTGGATGGGATTGTGCCCTTTGAGGGATCCTTCATTATCAGGATCGTTCGCCCTTCGGTTAGCCATTCAGGGTGAGTCCCATCCCTTAACAGCTGGTTCATTTGTGCTGCCAGGCGCTCATGGATTGCAGTGAGCTTCTTTAGCCAGTAGGCGTGGATCATGTCAGGGCCAGGTGCTGTCCAGTTTTTCATACCTGAGACTCTATGTTGGATGTCTGCCACTGTGAAAGTCACTGGATTCTGTTCAGGGAGGTTGCTGTGGTCTTCCCTCAGATCCACCAGCCACTGTGCATCACTGTTGTGTGATGCCTCCCTTTCCCATATACCCTTCCAGTACTGTTCAGTTTCCAGCCTTGGTGGGTCTGCTCTGTTGTTATTACCCTGCCATTGAGAGTACACTTTCGCAGGTTGTGTTGCGAACAGCCGGTTTATTCGTCTGGCTTCGTTATCTCTGGTGTATCTCTTTAGGCGGCTGGCCAAGCCTTGTAGCCTTTGCTTGGCAGTTTCGAGTGCTTCAGGTATGGGCATCTGGCTGTACCTCTTGGGCATCGGTCTTTTCATTGCACCTCTCTGGGCCTCTGTCATTTGGCTCACTTCCCTCCGAGCTGCCTTGATTTTTGCCTCCAACCTTCGTTTCCATGGTGGGTATTGTTTCTCATGGCTCTCATGGTTGCTCTTATAGCCAAGCACCTCTAGGATCACTGATGCTGAAGCGTATATTAGCTCATTGGTTTCTGTGATTGTTGTGGTAGGGATCACTCTCAATGCTGCATTCACATCTTCCATGAGGCTTTCTGATGGTACTTCACTTAGCCGTTGTAGTGGGGTTCGGGTTGGGGGTTGCCTGTTCAATCTCGCCATGATCTTATCTTTCAGGTCAGTCGCTGCCTCGTTCAGCGTATCTGCTGCGTATGTGCTTATTGGGGCTTCGTACCCAATTTCCGGTTGGGGAGATGGTGAAACCTCCCCTCCGACCTGGCGTCCTGGCTCCCCCTTGCCGTAGCATTTGTGTTGTATCTCGTCAATCTCAAGTTGTGATAGCAGTTGCCGTTTGTGGATGTTGGAACACTGAGCTACTAGTTGCTTCGCAGTCAGTCTTGAATGTGGGTTTCTCCGTTCCCATTCGCCACACATTCTATTCATGTAACCTCTCTGACTAGGGTTACTTGAGTAGTAGCATTCCAACAGTTCTCTGTTCCCGCATCTTAGCCATTTCTTTCTTGTTCCAGTAGCCCATTTCTCGTCAAGGTGCTCTGGTTCCCCAACACCTGACGCAGACCTTGTTAGACCGGGCGACGTCTGAGCCGGTATCTCATGTGGTTCATTGTCTCTCATGATATGAGGTAGGCGGTAGCTTGAAGGGTCTTGCCCAAGGACCCACACTGGATGCTTATTTGCCCTAGCGGGGATTCGAACCGGGGACCACCCGTATACAAGTCTTGCGACTTTACATACTGGTCGGTTGCGGCCCAGGCTAACACAACCCACCACTGATGCTGTTAACCAACAGGGTGCTGGTGGAAATTGGACTACAGTTGGTGGAAGAAGGACAGGAGGCAGAAGGGGTTGTATACAGAGAGAGGAGAGGAAAGGCAGGAGCATAGATCTGAGAATAGGGACTCTTAACGTTGGCAAATTGACAGGGAAAGGCAGAGAGCTGGCAGACATGACGGAGAGAAGGAAGGTGGATGTACTGTGTGCGTAGTAGACGAGGTGGAAGGACAGCAAAGTACGTAGTATTGGAGGAGGATACAAACTGTTCTACCATGGTGTCGATAGGAAGAGAAACAGGGTAGGAGTGATCCTGAAGGGGGAGTTTGTGAACAATGTTCTAGAGGTGAAAAGAGTCTCAAACAGGGTGATGAGCCTGAAACTAGAAATGGAAGGGGTGATGGTGAATGTAGTCAGTGGGTATGCTCCCCAAGTTGGCTCTGAGTTGGAAGAGAAGGAGAGATTCTGGAGTGAGTTTGATGGGGTCATAGAGAGTATACCCAGAGGAGAGAGGGTACTGGTTGAAGCCGACTTTTAATGAGCATGTTGGTGAGGGGAACAGAGATGATGAGGAGGTGATAGGCAGGTTTGGTGTAAAGGAAAGGAACCTAGAAGGACAGATGGTGGTGGACTTTGCTAAGAGGATGGAAATGGCTGTAGTCAACACTTACTTCCAGAAAAGAGAGAAACACAGAGTGACGTACAAGAGTGGAGGTAGGAGCAGGTGGACTACATCCTATGTAGACAGGGTCATTTGAGAGAGTGAAACAGGTAGGAAGGTGCTGGGTGTGTCATCTGGAAGGAGGAAAGAAGATAGAGAAACTTGGTGGTGGAATGAGGAAGTACAGGACTGCATCCAGATGAAGAGGTTGGCTAAAACAAAGTGGGATGTGGAACGGACTGAGGAAAATAGACAGGAGTACAAGGAAGCTCATAGTAGAGTGAATAGGGCGGTGGCAAAGGCCAAACAGAGAGCTTATGATGAGCTGTATGACAGGTTAGACACGAAGGAAGGACAGAAGGACTTGTACAGGTTAGCCAGACAGAGATAGAGATTGGAAGGATGTGCAACAGATAAGGGTGATTAAATACAGAGATGGAAAGGTGCTAACAACCCAGGAGAGTGTGCAGAGAAGATGGAAGGAGTATTTTGAGGAGCTGATGAATAAGGAAAATGACAGGGAAAGAAGGGAGGAAGCTGTGGATGTTGTGGAGCAGGAAATAACAGAGATTAGAAAGGATGAGGTGAGGAAGGCTCTAAAAAGGATGAGGGGAAAGGCTGTTGGTCCCGATGACCTGTGGTGGAAGTGTCTAGGAGAGACAGCAGTGGAGTTTCTAACTAGCATGTTCAACAAGATTCTAGAGCGCGAGATGATGCCTGCAGAATGGAGGGGAAGCATTCTTGTGCCAATCTTTAAGAGCAATGGTGATACGAAGAACTGCAGCCACTACAGAGGACTAAAGTTGAAGAGTAGTGGAAACCAGGCTCAGGAAGAAGGTGGAGATTTGTGAGCAGCAGTATGGTTTTATGCCCCATAAGAGCACCACTGATGCCATTTCTGCTGTGAGAATGTTGATGGAAAAATACTGAGATGGTCAGAAGGAGCTGATCTTTGTGGATTTAGAGAAGGTGTTTGACAGTGTGCCTAGGGAGGAGCTGTGGTACTGGATGAGGTTGTTGGGAGTGGCAGAGAAGTACGTGAGAGTAGTCCAGGACATGTATGAGAGGAGTATGACGGTGGTGAGATGTGCTGTAGGTCAGATAGAAGAGTTCAAGGTGGAGGTGGGACCACACCAAGGATCAGCTCTGATTCCCTTCTTGTTTGCGATTCTGATGGACAGACTGAGAAACGAGATCAGACAGGAATCTCCCTGGACAATGATGTTTGATCTGCAGTGAGATTAGAGAGCAGGTGGAGGAAGAGCTGGAGAGGGTGAAGGTTTGCATGAAAGTCAGTAGTCGTAGTAAGACAGAATACATGTGTCCAAGATATTTCTAACCCTTGCCAATATAGATATACTTTTGGCCATTTTGTTTTGTATATATCTATCTATGAGATTTCCAGGATAATTTATGATCACTATGACACGTATAAATTTCATTTCATATATTCTGTCTTTATCAGCTCCCCCATTTTTCAATTGAAGTTTGTTATGTAGTCTACTATTACCAAATACAATGAATTTAGTTTTATCGAAATTCAGAGATATTATATTACTATCACACCATTTCTTTATCTTTTCGACTTCCTGTGAAACCAGTTCACAGTTTTCACCCGATACCCATATATTAGCATCATCAGCAAATAAAACAAATTTCGTAAATTCAGAATTTTTGCATGTCATTTATGTATAATATAAATAATTTGGGTCCCAAAAGTGAACCCTGTGGCTCTCCACATACAATGTCTAACTCACTCGATTGATATTCACCCAACTTCACAAATTGACGGCTCTTTGCCAAATAACTGATCCATTTCAGAGCCATTCCTCTGATACCATATCTTTTTAACTTTTCCATTAATAATTTGCGATTGATTGTGTCAAATGCCTTTTTAGGTCAATAAATATTCCCATTGTCATTCTCATCCATAGCAGTTGTAATGTCCTCCATCAGGTCAGTGATGGCCAATGATGTTGATCTGTTCGACCTAAAACCATAAAACTTGCCACATATGGTGGAGTTTTCATCGTGTCCGCACAGCAAGGGAATCGACGACGGACTTCGCGTGCAGTACCGGCTTCGGTCACGAGGGGCTGGTGTTATTACACCGTCCATTGCTGTAGTGGCTTGCACTTGAATAAGAGAGATAGATCAGGGTCGGGGCAATGGCTGATGAACATGGCAGTAAGGTCAAGGCACAGGTTGTCAAATCTCTTATTTTGTCTCTTTAGGCAGTCTTCTGTCACCTCCCATCTCCCTCTTTATGGGAAATTTCAACCACTGATGATGTACATGAAAAGCTTGTTGAGCATAGTAGGGACCGGAGGCAGGTGTCCCAGCTGAGAGGATAGCTGCCCAGCAGCAGGAAGTGGATGCCCACACATGCAGTGTAAAACCTGTCACTGAGCATGTTTTAGCCACACCACCAACTCAGGGGAGAGATGGAGCAGCCGATCGCCTTGACCACCTAATTACAATGCTGGAGCGGGTGCTACAACACCAGCCACTTCAGCCTGGACCAGTTAGTAGGAGAGATGTGAGAAATCAGCCAAGCCATAAAGCCAGGGTCAGACATACAGTGTAACGTCTGTGGGGATGTTGAACACACCACTCACCAGCAATGCAGAGCTAACCACCTGTGCTTCATCTGCTATGTACCTGATCACACACGCAGTAGCTGTCCCAGCGCTAAGACCTCAAAGACCAGGGCTTCTAATCCCACACTTCAGCAGGAGGAAAACTAGTTGGCCTGCATGGGGTGGGGGGAAGTGCCCATGACTGAGCACTTAGTATGGGGTAAACTTGAGCATACAGGTGATGTGTCATCTGGCTGCACAGTTGTGATGGAGCCCACTGGTGCTAGGACAAGACCAAGGTCAGTTATAGTAGGGAGAAACGTGGCAGTGATGAGAAGCGATGCGTGGCTGCCCCTGAAAGTGATAAACCCCTTTGACAAAGCTGTTACCCTGAGGCAAAATGCTAAATTGGTTGATGTTTATCCTTGTGCAGCAGTGGAAGCATTTAACAGTCCCCAAATGGCCACGCAGCAGCAATGTAACCTGCAGCAAAGTGCACATTGGTCATCCACCAGACCTATGGGGTGCTGTAATGAGCAAAGCTTAGCTACAGAGGTGTCCAGCTTACCCGATCATCCTCCACTGGAGGAACACAGTAGCCATGCTGACTCACTCCATCCAGGATTGCACAACATAGGTTTGTCTGACATAGATCTTAACTCCTGTGAGGTGTCGTGTGAGGGCAAAGAGAAACTAGTCAGACTGGTAACAGAGTTTGAATCCATCTTCTCCAGAGACAGCTGGATTGTGGGAAAGCCACAGGCCATCTCCACAGAATCCATGTTGTTGATGAGAAGCCATTTCGGTCGCCATGCAGACGTGTACCTCCCACTCAGTATGAGAAACTAAGGCTAGCATTGAATGAGATGAAATCGAAAGAAATCACAAGACCTCATCATAAGACCATAAGACCTCTGCAGAGGTCAGTGAGGTTTCTGGGGCACATTGTGAGTGCTGATGGCATAGCCACTGACCCAGAAAAGGTAGCAGCCATCACCTCACTGACTGAGGCAGATCTCATGGAGCAGGGCACTAGCATCCCTTCACCGAGGAAGGTCAGATCCTTCCTTGGAATGGTGGTATTCTACCAGCAGTTCATTGAAGCCTGTTCATCAATAGCCAGACCACTGTTCGGCCTCACAACTGGGACCAAACGCCCTTGTGAAAAGGGAAGAAAGCGCCAGCAGGTTCAACTTACTAGGTAAGCATTTCACCAGCTGAAAAAAGCCGTTAGACCATGTTCTTTTAGCCCATCCGAACTTCAGTGAACCATTTTTGCTTTCAGTGGATACCTCTTGTAATGGCCTTGGAGCTGTACTGTCACAAGTCTCAACTGGAGAGTCAACTGCCAGGCCCATTGCTTTTGCGAGTAAGTCAGCTATGCATAGTCTAAGTATCCTGCTCATAGGTTAGAGTTTTTCGCTTTAAAGTGGGCAGTGTGTGACAAATTCCACCACTGGCTGAGGGGACACACGTTCACCGTATGGACTGATAACAACCCCCTGACTTACATACTGTCCAAGGCAAGGATAGATGCCTGTGAGCAGAGATGGATCGCTAAATTAGCTCTATTCCAGTTTAACATCAAATACATACCTGGTCCTAAAAATGTGTTTGCTGATGCTCTGAGCAGAGAACCCTTTGTGCAGCCCAGTACATCTCATTGGCTAAAAAGGGTGGCCTATGCCAAACTACTGGCCGAAGCTGCCTCATCAATTCAATTCAATTCAATTTATTTCTAAAGCACCAAATCACAACAAAGTTATCTAAAGGCACTTTACAAAGTAAGGTTTAAGAGCTAAGATCCTCTTTGAACCTTACCGTGGTGGAGGAGTTTGTGTGCCCAAATGACCCCGGGAGCTGTGTTGTCGGGGGCTAAATGCCTCTGGTAGGGTCTCCCAAGGCAAACAGTTCCTGGGCGACGGGCCAGACTAAGAGCGGTTCACAACCCCCCTATGAAAGGCAAACAACCAAGGCCAGAGAGGTCGCCCGATATGGCGCAGCCGGGGCCCCACCCTGGAGCCAGGCCCGGGGTTGGGGCTCATATGCGAGCGCCTGGTGGCCGGGCCCAGCCCGACAGAGCAACATGGGGCCGTCCTCAAGTGGACCCACCATCCGCAGGAGGAACCGTAGGGGGCCGGGGCAGAGTGGATTGGGCAGCAGTCGAAGGCGGTAGCCTAGGCGACCCAATCCCTGGATAACCAATCTGGCTATTGGGACATGGAATGTCACATCACTGGGGGGAAAGGAGCCTGAGCTTGTGCAGGAGGTCGAGCGGTACCGGCTAGAAATAGTCGGGCTCACCTCCACACACAGCCTGGGCTCTGGAACCCAACTCCTTGAGAGGGGCTGGACCCACTTCTAGTCTGGGGTTGCCTGCGGTGAGAGGCGGCGGGCTGGTGTGGGCTTGCTCATAGCTCCCCAGCTTAGTCGCTATGTGTTGGAGTTTTCCCCGGTGGACGAGAGGGTCGCTTGGACACTCGGGTAAAGAGAGGGGCTGAGCTGTAAACTGATCACCACCTGGTGGTGAGTAGGATCCGCTGGCAGGGAAGGAGGCTGGAACGACTTGGCAGGCCCAAACGTATTGTGAGGGTCTGTTGGGAACGCCTGGCTGAACCCTCTGTCAGACGGACCTTTAACTCACACCTCTGGGAGAGCTTCGACCAGATTCCGAGGGAGGTTGGAGACATAGAGTCTGAGTGGACAATGTTCTCCGTCTCCATCGTCAACGTGGCCGTTCGGAGCTGTGGACGCAGGGTCTCTGGTGCCTGTCGTGGTGGTAATCCAATCCCCGAACCCGGTGGTGGACGCCGGAGGTAAGGGACGCCATCAAGCTGAAGAAGGAGTCCTACCAGGTATGGTTGACCTGTGGGACTCCTGAGGCAGCTGATGGGTACCGGCAGGTCAAGCGTGCTGCAGCCCGTGCCGTTGCGGAGGCAAAAACTCGGGCTTGGGAGGAGTTCGGGGAGGCCATGGAGGAGGACTATCGCTCGGCCTCAAAGAGATTCTGGCAAACTGTTCGGCGCCTCAGGAGGGGGAAGCAGTTTTTCACCAACTCTGTTTACAGTGGAGGTGGGGAGCTGTTGACCTCAACTGGGGATGTTATCGGACGGTGGAAGGAGTACTTTGAGGATCTCCTCAACCCCTTCGACATGCCTTCTGCTCTCTCTGCAACATCGCGTGGACGAGGGGCACAGTTCCTCTGGACTGAACAACCGGGGTGGTTGTCCCTCTTCACAAAAAGGGGGACAGGAGCGTGTGTTCCAACTATAGGGGGATCACACTTCTCAGCCTCCCTGGGAAAGTCTATGCCAGGGTACTGGAGAGGAGAATTCGGCCGATAGTCGGACCTCGGATACAGGAGGAACAATGTGGTTTTTGGCCTGGTCGTGGAACGCTGGACCAGCTTTATACCCTCAGCAGGGTGCTTGAGGGTTTGTGGGAGGTTGCCTAACCAGTCTACATGTGCTTTGTGGATCTGGAGAAGGCATTCAACCGCGTCCCTCGTGACATCCTGTGGGGGGTGCTCCGGGAGTATGGAGTCCAGGGCCCTTTGCTAAGGGCTGTTCGGTCTCTGTACAACACAACCGGAGCAGGAGCTTGGTTTGCATTCCAGCAATAAGTCAGACCTGTTCCCGGTGCATGTTGGACTTCGGCAGGGCTGCCCTTTGTCACTGGTTCTGTTCGTTGTTTTTATGGACAGAATTTCTAGGCGCAGCCAGGGGCCGGAGGGGGTCTGGTTTTGGGACCACAGGATAGCATCTCTGCTTTTGCAGATGATGTTGTCCTGTTGGCTTCATCAGGCCAGGACCTCCTGCGTGCGCTGGTGCAGTTTGCAGCTGAGTGTGAAGCGGCTGGGATGAGAATCAGTTCCTCCAAATCTGAGGCCATGGTTCTCGACCGGAAAAAGGTGGTTTGCTCTCTCTCCAGGTTGGAGGAGAGTTTCTACCCAAGTGGAGGAGTTTAAGTATCTTGGGGTCTTGCTCACGAGTGAGGGAAGGAAGGAGCATGAGTTTTACAGACGGATTGATGCGGCGGCTGCAGTAATGCAGTTGGCGTATCGGTCCGTCGTGGTGAAGAGGGAGCTGAGCCAAAAGGCAAAGCTCTCAGTTTACCGGTCAATCTACGTTCCTTCCCTCACCTATGGTCATGAGCTTTGGGTCATGACCGAAAGGGCAAGGTCACGGATACAAGCGGCTGAAATGAGCTTCCTCCGCAGGGTGGCTGGGCGCTCCCTTAGAGATAAGGTGAGGAGCTCTGTCACCCGGGAGGAGCTCAGAGTAGAGTCGCTGCTCCTCCACATTGAGAGGAGCCAATTGAGGTGGCTCGGGCATCTGGTTCGGATGCCTCCTGGACGCCTCCCTGGGGAGGTGTTCCGGGCATGTCCCACTGGTAGGAGGCCCAGAGGAAGACCCAAAACTCGCTGGAGAGACTACGTTTCTTGGCTGGCCTGGGAACGTCTTGGGGTCCCACCTGAAGAGCTGGAGGAAGTGTCCGGGGAGAGGGAAGTCTGGAACTCTCTGCTGAGACTGCTGCCCCCGCGACCCGGCCCCGGACAAGCGGATGAAAATGGATGGATGGATGGATGGATGGATGGATGGATGGATGGATGGATGGATGGATGGATGGATGGATGGATGGATGGATGGATGGATGGATGGATGGATGGATGGATGGGTTTAAGACCTTACACAACTAAACCCAACAAATCCCACATACAGCAAGCATTTAATTTGACAGCAACAGTGGAGAGGAACAACTCCCTCACTAACGAGAAATAAACCTCCAGCAGAACCAGGCTGGATGTGGGCGGCCATCTGCCTCGACCGGTTGGGGTGAGGGGAGAGAGAGAGAGAAAAGCACAGCAACAACAACAAGCAACAACAGAGCACAAACAGGAAGGTTGGACCACGGACTGGATACAGGCAGGATGGTTGGATCCGCAGCTGCCCATCACAGACACCGAACTTTGAGTCCAATGATACCTGTAGGTGAGGACAGAGTGGGGGAGAGAGAGAGAGAGTGGGGGAGAAACACAACTACTGGAAAGAAAGAGACAAGGTTATTTGAACATAGAACAATGATGGAAGGTTATTGGACAGAGGAGGTAGAAGGAAACAGAGGAGCTCAGTGTATGTATTAAGTCCCCCAGCAGTCTACTTCTATTGCAGCTTAACTAAGAGATAACAATCATTGCCAGTGAGCTGAACCATCTCTAACTATAAGATTTATCAAAAAAGAAGGTTTTAAGCCTGATCTTAAAGGAGGAGAGTGTGTCAGCTTGTCGAACCTAAAGAGGGAGCTGGTTCCAGAGGAGAGGAGTTTGGTAGTTAAAAGCTCTGTCTCCCATTCTACATTTAAAGACTCTAGGAGCCACAAGTACCCCAGCGATCTGAGAACGAAGCGTTCTGCTGGTAGAATAAGGAACTATGAAGTCTTTAAGATAAGAAGGAGCTTTATCATTGAGTACTTTTTAGGTGAGTAGGAGAATTTTAAATTCTATCCTACATTTTACAGGCAGCCAGTGCAGAGAAGCTAATGTAGGAGAAATGTGATCTCTTTTTCTAAGTCCTGTCAGAACTCTGGCTGCAGAATTTTGAATAAGCTGTAGACTTTTTAATGAGCTGTTAGGACATCCTATGAGTAAGCAGTTACAGTAGTCCAGCCTACAGGTAACAAATGCATGGATCAGTTTCTCTGCATCGCTCTGAATGAGAATGCTTCTGATTTTAGCTATATTTCTAAGATAAAAAGTAGGCAGTTCTTGAGATTTGTTTAATGTATGATGTAAAAGAGAGATCCTGGTCAAAGATGACACCAAGGTTCCTCACAGTAGAATCTTAAGCTAATGTTATGCCATCCAGGGTGGCTATCTCACTCAATAGTGTCTCTCTCAGATTTTTATGCCCAACAATAAGAATTTCAGTTTTATCTGAATTTAGTTGAAGGAGGTTTTTGGACATCCAGGATTTGATGTCTTTTAAACAACCTTGAATTTTGACTAGTTGATCTGTTTTATTTGGTTCCAAGGACATATATAGCTGAGTATCATCTGCATAACATTGAAAATTAATAGAATGCTTCCTAATAATCTTACCTAGAGTGTATGGATGTATAGGCTAAACAGAATTGGATCAAGCACAGAACCCTTTGGTACTCCATAGCTTATCCTTGTGCATGTGGAGAATTTCTGATTAGCATGAACAAACTGGAATCTGTTCAACCAATTTGGATTTAAACCATCCCAATGCTGTTCCTTTAATCTCGATTCTATGTTTTAGTGTCTGTAATAGAATGTTATAATCAATTGTATCAAATGCAGCACTAAGATCTAACAGGACAAGGACAGAAACTAGACCATTGTCCGAAGCTAAAAGAAGATCATTAGTGACTCTAACCAGAGCTGTTTCTGTGCTCTGTGATGTTTTCTAAATCCTGACTAAAAATCTTCGTTCAGGTTATTCCTACTCAGGTGGTCCTACTCAAAAATCTTGGAAATAAAGGGTAAATTTGAAATGGGCCTATAGTTCTCTCGCTAGTTCTCTAGGGTCCAGAGTAGGTTTTTTCAATAAAGGTTTGACCACAGCCACCTTAAAAGCCTGTGGTACATAGCCTAGATGTATAGATTGGTTGATTTGATTTAATATGGACGATCTGATTAAAGGTAGAACTTCTTTCTACCCTCTTTCTGGTTGGGATTGGATCTAAAAGACAAGTGGATGACATGGAGGAGTTGATTATTAAGGTTAACTCAATATGAGTTATGGGGAAGAAGCTGTCTAGGTGAGACAGAGGATTTGGTAAATTTAAAGTTGATGGATTTAGACAGTGCTTTGTGTCATTCGGAAAAAGTTGCTGCTGAATGTCTTTTCTAATGGTAATATTTTTTTAGTAAAGTAGTTCATAAAGTCATTGCTGCTGAGATTTAAGGGGATAGTAGACTCAACACAGCTATGACTCTTAGTCAGCCCGGCTACCGAGCTGAAAAGAAACCTGGGGTTGTTTTTGTTTTCCTCAATTAGGGAGGAATAATATGTTTTTCTAGCAGCACAAAGTGCTTTTTTATATTTTATTAGACTGTCCTTCCATGCAATGCAGTTTACATTTATTTTGTTGGAACCCCACTGCCTTACTAGTTGTCTGGTCCTGTGCCTTAGGCTGCGGATCTCTGAGTTATACTATGCTAACCTCCTCTGATTCACTGCCTTCTTCTTCAGAGGAGCCACTGTGTCTAACATTGTACGTAGAGAAGCTGCAGCATCATCTACAAGATAGTCAACCTGTTCATAAGGATTAAGGTGACTGTTCTCCTATATGTATCTACAAGACATTTAGGCAAAAGATGATGGAATCATCTGCTTGAATCTGGCAACAGCGTTGTCAGATAAACATCTGCTATAGTAACATTTCTTTCCAGCTATTGTAGGGTCAATTATGCTAAATTCAAAATGTAATAAGAAATGGTCAGATAACAGAGGGTTTTGGGGAAGAACTATTAAATTATCAATTTCAACCCCATATGTCATGACAAGATCGTGGGTATGGTTAAAACGATGAGTGGGTTCATTTACCTGCTGTGTAAAACCAATAGTGTCTATTAAGGAGTTAAAAGCAGTGCTGAGACAGTTGCTGTCAACATCTACATGAATGTTAAAGTCTGCCACTACAATGAATTTATCTGTGCTAAGAACTAAGTCAGATAAGAATTCAGAGAATTCGAACTCCGAATATGGAGCAGGAGGAAGGTAAAACAATACAAAACACAACTGGCTTCTGAGTTTTATGGTCTGGGTGAGAAAGGCTCAGAGTGAGGCTCTCAAATGAGTTATAACTATGTTTAGGTTTAGGGGTAATTCATAAATCAGATTTATAAATTGCTGCAACTCCTCCAACTCTACCTGTACTTCTAGGAACGATAGTTTATGTGACTCATTGGAGTCGACTCATTTAAACTAATATATTCATCCTGCTGCAGCCAGGTTTCAGTGAGACATTACAGATCTACTTGATGGTCACTTATCAAGCCATTTATTAACAAGGATTTAGATGACAGAGATCTGATATTCAATAAACCACACTTTAATAACTTACTGTTACTTTGTTCTTTAAGAGGAACTGTTTTGATGTTTATTAAATTCTGATAAGTCACTCCTCTTTGATTTGTGTGTGACTTGTATAGTTTAGGTGGTCGGGGAGCAGACACAGTCTCTATGCGATAATAAGACTAAGAGTGGGTGGGCTGTAGAGAACATGCAGAGAGGCGTATAAGACTGCAACTCTGCGTCCTCAGCTCCACTCTGAGTTGTCAAGGAGTGGGGAGACTAAGCAACATGGCCATGTTACTAGAGAGCAGAGAGGCTCTGTTCAACGTGGGATGGACACCGTCTCTTCTAATGAGCCCAGGTTTTCCCCAAAAAGTCCTCCAATTAGCCACAAAGTCCACACCGTTTGCAGGACACCACCTAGACAACCAGCGGTGGAGCGATGACAGCCGGCTAACATGTCATCGCTGGTCACATATGGGAGGGGTCCAGAGAAAACTACGGAGTCCGACACTGTTTTGGCGAACGAACACACCAACTCAATGTTAGTTTTAGTGACTTCCGATTGGCGTAACCGGGCGTCATTGGCTCCTGCGTGTATTACGATCTTAGTATAATTACGCTTATCCTTAGACAGGAGCTTAAGATAAGACTCAATGTCGCCTGCTCTGTCCCCAGGAAAACACTTAACTATGACCGCTGGATTCTCTAACTTCACGTTTCGGACTATGGAGTCACCAATGATCAGAGTGGGTTTCTCAGGGGTGTGTTGCTGAGTGGGGAAAATCTGTGAAACGTGAAGCGGTTTCAGGGGGGTCACCCAGTCATTACCCAGCTGCCTGGAGCCGGCCGGGGGACTGGTAGCAGCTAAGCTAGGAGGCTCCACACTGGCTAAAGGGACCTGGATAGCTGGCCTGTTTTCTAAGGTGTGAAGCCGAGACTCTAAGTCTAACAACCTCGACTCTAGCCCTGTAACTAGTGTACACTTATTACAGATACCATTACCATGACTAAAGGAGGCAGAGGATAAGCTAAACATAAGACACACCGAGCACCAAACAGAGCAAGAGGAAGAGGAAAAGGGGGAAGCCATAGCAGGAAAGTAAGCTAGGAGCTACGCTAGCAGAGAAAACACTTAGGTAACAGTGAATGGAATGTGTGATCAAAGTGTACAGGAAACGTTCCGCTTGTCAGCTAATCCACCTGAGGACAGCCAGCTTATCTCTAATCAGTATGCAGCTGTGGCTCGACCGGGAACCATGTCATCACAAGAGGTGGCAGCGGTTCTCCGAGTCCATGATCAGCAGGATCTTGACGTGTGTCCATATGCATTTTTACTGACACAGTTCCCACAGACTGCTATGAAATGGGATTCTGCTCAAGCAAAAGTGCTATCACATGATGTGCTCTTGGAGAAGCAGAGGTGTGACACTGTTCTGAGCAGAGTTATCTCCTTTGTAGAAAGAGGAGGGGACTATCAAGGAAAGAGCGTAACAAAGAAACAGCTGAAGTCATCAAGCTGCTGAAAGGTTGGGAGAAACTGACACTGAGGAATGGAGTGTTGTATCGTGTGACGCAGAACACTGTTTTAAAGAGGAAGGAGGACATATGTTGTCAGCAGTGGCGCATCAGTTGTGGCACAACTATTTCTGCATCTATGGTTTTCCCCAATGACTGCATTCTGACCAGGGAGCCAATTTTGAGAGTGCTCTAATAGCTGAACTGTTGAGTGTGGCTGGTGTCCAAAAGGCTCACATGACACCTTATCACCCAATGGGTAACGGATCATGTGAAAGAATGGACAGGACACTGGGAAACGTGATTCTTGCCCTGCCCCCTAGAGTAAAACGTAGCTGGCCAGAAATTCTGAACTCTGAAATCCCTGACATTTGCATACAACTGTATGTTTCCCCTTTGACTGACAGATGTTTTTCCAGCATTCATGAAACGAAACGACAACCTCCTTTATTGAGCAGATACATGCAGCGCAGTATAAACAAAACTGCTTCATCCGTGATTATAAAAGGTACAGTACTTTCTGAAATGTGTGTAATTTGCTTTTTTACACTGATCCAAATCTTGGAGGAAAAATAAAACAAGGAGAATAGGAAGGACATGAGAATAATAGTTAGAGAAGGCCAGGAGGGTGAATAGTTAATTCTTATACTCTGACCCCTGGTGGACACAGGTCACACCACAGCCTGATCCAGCTCTGCTTATAAAAACGTTCAGTGTTGTAGATTCACATGTCAAACTCTAATGCTCTAAATGTCTCAGTCCAAAGTCCACTTGTGACATGTAACTACAGGTTTCCAGAATCTGGAGGAAGTGGAGCCACACAGAATCTTCACAGTCACTTCATGTCATTTATTGGTGCATTGTTTCAGTAGGTCCAGAATCTACCAGGAAACTCTGGACACGTCATGTTAATTAGGTTCTGGAGCTTCTAGATTCCTTGCTCAGTTGAATCCAGCCCCAGAATCAACACCGGCCTTAATGACCAAGGATCACTGAGGCTGGTTGACCACCTCTTGGTTCCAGTTTGACGTTTGATGCTGTGGTGGAGTTACCTTTGAAGGTCTATGCACATGCAAAATTCACTTTTTGGACATTCTGGTACATTTATTTGACTCCCTGGGTCACATTAAGACACTCCTGGTGTGTTAGAAGTACGCCCCTACTTATTTCACATTTTTGAGAGTTTATCCAATCTGGTTTAAGAACCATCGTTTCAAATTTGGCGGACTGGATACGTCTGCATTTGCTTGACCAATCACAGAACCAGCTTCACCCCCCCTACAGCTAATGTAGCTTATCTAGTCAGCTACATTAGCTGTAAACGTGACGTCTTTTTTTATACAGGCTGACGCATGCCAGCTACCGAAACGCGAGGAGGTTGCTTCTCAAACTGACACGCGGCTACCTTGTGGAAGAGTAGAAGAGTGCTCACCTCAGGAGCAAAGGTATGTACATTTAACAGCAGTATAATCATTTGTTGGCCAATATGCAGTTTTATTTGACAGAGATTTTGCATTTCACATTTCAGTAGTCGTGGTATTCATAATCTGATCTATATTATTGTCTATGTATTTACTCTATATGCAGTTGGTCAACTTATTTTGATATTTTAGTCTGTTGACGGGTAATTTGTAAATCTAGTGTTATGGTGCAGATTATGTGGAAAATGTGATGGAGACCATCTTCAATAAAGTCCTGCTGGACTCAGGTTGTTCTATGGAGGACCTTGTAAACATCCCTGTCCCACCGGCCCTCTGATCAGAATTTGAGCAACCTGACAGAAAGGAGGTCATCAATAAGATTGATAAGCTAAGATTTAACAAACCAGCACTATAAAATAAGTTGAAAACGTGTTTGCTCCAAACACCGTTAAAACTGATCTACTGTAACTACCTCTATTTATTGTTTAGATCTGTAAAGGTTGTGAGATACATAGGAAATACTGGTAAATTCCTTAATCTATTCTATTCTTTATACCTTCTAGAGTGGTGTCAAGGAAAACAGCTGCATCCTCCATCTGTACAGCAGCTGCATTGCTTCCGATGTCTTGACGTGACGGTAACTTATCCAGCATTATAGTGCTGGTGCATTGGTTAAAAATAAAGTTGGCTTTGACTATTGCTGTTTCACTGAACTATTTTTGTATGTATATACCTAATGAGGGAAAACAGACAAATGTTTTATAATATTTCAGCTTTTATTGAGGTATTGCCAAAAAAACAATAATTTAGGTATTTCACAGGTGGTCTAAGTCCAACATAGGTGCCTTGTCCCTCAGGAAACACTCCCCTGATCCAGACCAGGGAAGGTGGGATGACTTGGACTCTTCGCCCTAGAAGTCCCCAGCACCAGCTGACAAATCTTCTAGGCTAGATACCTGCAACAACTTGAGATACACACAGACATAGTACTGAAAAAAACAATAACTACATTTCTATTAGTTATATATTAGCACTTGATATATCATACACCTTACTAAAAGCAATTTAAAAATATTAGGTCAATATATATTTAGAAACAAAACTATGTTTGTAAACCAGAGTTCCCAGGTGCATTATGATCCATCCATCCATTTTCATCTGCTTATCCGGGGCCAGGTCGCGGGGGACTCTCTCCCTGGACACTTCCTCCAGCTCTTCCGGTGGAACCCCAAGACGTTCCCAGGCCAGCCGAGAGACGTAGTCTCTCCAGCGAGTCCTGGGTCTTCCTCGGGGCCTCCTACCGGTGGGACATGCCCGGAACACCTCCCCAGGGAGGCGTCCAAGAGGCATCCGAACCAGATGCCCGAGCCACATCGCCTGGCTCCTCTTGATACAAAGGCAGGGGAGTCAGAGGCGGACTCGCCCATACAAGCTCATTTCAGCCGCTTGTATCCGTGACCTTACCCTTTCGGTCATGACCCAAAGCTCATGACCATAGGTGAGGGTAGGAATGTAGATTGACCGGTTAATTGAGAGCTTTGCCTTTTGGCTCAGCTCCCTCTTCACCACGACGGACCGATACACCGACCGCATTAATGCAGCCCAATCCGTCTGTCAAACTTACGCTCCTTCCTTCCCTCACTCGTGAACAAGACCCCAAGATATTTAAACTCCTCCACTTGGGGCAGGAACTCTCCTCCAACCTGGAGAGAGCAAACCACCTTTTTCCGGTCGAGAACCATGGCCTCAGATTTGGAGGAACTGATTCTCATCCGAGCCGCTTCACACTCAGCTGCAAACCGCACCAGCGCACGCTGGAGGTCCTGGCCTGATGAAGCCAACAGGACAACATCATCTGCAAAAAGCAGAGATGCTATCCTGTGGTCCCCAAACCAGACCCCCTCCGGCCCCTGGCTGCGCCTAGAAATTCTGTCCATAAAAATAATGAACAGAACAATGCGAACCAAGCTCCTGCTCCGGTTGTACAGAGACCGAACAGCCCTTAGCAAAGAGTCCTGGACTCCATACTCCCGGAGCACCCCCCACAGGATGTCACGAGGAACGTGGTCGTTTGCCTTCTCCAGATCCACAAAGCACATGTAGACTGGTTGGGCAAACTCCCACAAACCCTCAAGCACCCTGCTGAGGGTATAAAGCAGGTCCAGCGTTCCACGACCAGGCCGAACAAACCACATTGTTCCTCCTGTATCCGAGGTTCGACTATCGGCCGAATTTTCCTCTCCAGTACCCTGGCATAGACTTTCCCAGGGAGGCTGAGAAGTGTGATCCCCCTATAGTTGGAACACACTTTCCTGTCCCCCTTTTTGTGAAGAGGGAAAACCACCCCGGTTGTCCAGTCCAGAGGAACTGTCCCCCTCGTCCACGCGATGTTGCAGAGGCGTGTCACCCAAGACAGCCCCAAAACATCCAGAGACTTGAGGTACTCAGGACGGATCTCATCCACCCCCGCTGCTCTGCCACCGAGGAGCTTACTAACTACCTCAGTGACCTCAGCCTGGGTGATGGGCGAGTCCGCCTCTGACTCCCCTGCCTCTGCTTCCTCAGCAGAAGGCATGTCGAAGGGGTTGAGGAGATCCTCAAAGTACTCCTTCCACCGTCCAATAACATCCCCAGTTGAGGTCAACAGCTCCCCACCTCCACTGAAAACAGAGTTGGTAAAGAACTGCTTCCCCCTCCTGAGGCGCCGAACAGTATGCCAGAATCGCTTTGAGGCCGAGCGATAGTCCCGGCCCGAGTTTTTGCCTCCGCAACGGCACGGGCTGCAGCACGCTTGGCCTGCCGGTACCCATTAGCTGCCTCAGGAGTCCCACAGGTCAACCATACCTGGTAGGACTCCTTCTTCAGCTTGATGGCGTCCCTTACCTCCGGGGCGTCCACCACCGGGTTCGAGGATTACCACCACGACAGGCACCGGAGACCCTGCGTCCACAGCTCCGAATGGCCGCATTGACGATTGAGACGGAGAACATGGTCCACTCGGACTCTATGTCTCCAACCTCCCTCGGAATCTGGTCGAAGCACTCCCGGAGGTGTGGCTCACCCACAATACGTTTGGGCCTGCCAAGTCGTTCCAGCCTCCTTCCCTGCCAGCGGATCCTACTCACCACCAGGTGGTGATCAGTTGACAGCTCAGCCCCTCTCTTCACCCGAGTGTCTAAAACATATGGCCGAAGGTCAGGTGAAACGACTACAAAGTCTATCATCGACCTCCGGCCTAGGTGCCATGTGCACCGGTGGACACCCTTATGTTCGAACATGGTGTTTGTTATGGCCAAACTGTGTCTAGCACAGAAGTCCAATAACATAACACCATTCGGGTTCAGATCAGGGACGCCGTTCCTCCCAATCACGCCTCTCCAGGTATCACTGTCGTTACCTACGTGGGCATTGAAATCTCCCAGAAGAACGATGGGGTCCCCAGTTGGAGCGCTTTCCAACACTCCCTTCAGAGACCCCAATAAGGCCGGGTACTCCACACTACCATTTGGCCCGTAAGCACAAATGACAGTGAGTGACCTATCCCCCACCCGAAGGCGCAGGGAAGCGACCCTCTCGTCCACCGGGGAAAACTCCAACACATGGCGACTAAGCTGGGGAGCTATGAGCAAGCCCACACCAGCCCGCCGCCTCTCACCACAGGCAACTCCAGAGTAGAAGAGGGTCCAGCCCCTCTCAAGGAGTTGGGTTCCAGAGCCCAGGCTGTGTGTAAAGGTGAGTGTTTCGACTGTTTCTAGCCGGTACCGCTTGACCTCCTGCACAAGCTCAGGCTCCTTTCCCCCCAAGTGACGTGACTTCCGCCTCTCGAGGAGTGCAGACGTGTTTTCTCTCTGCTCCCACTCTGCTTTTGCTTGCAGTGTCCTTGTCTTGTTTTTTTCTGAGCACCCTGATCTGCTATTCTGAAATAACATTTCTGAACATGGAGCTAATCAACTGGTCACTCAGCGCATTGGACAAAATGTTTTCACAAAGGAAAGAAGCTCCGGTAGAAACACTCTGCCCCTTGGGGACTTTTGCCTACGGCTACGTGCGAGACGCGTGGGATTCCTGGTGCCCCCTGTGTCTGGAGCCTCTGTCCATTGAGGATCTATTCATATTTTGGACTTTGATAACTGGGCTACTCATGATTGGCTTTGGTGGTGCCCTGCTTTATCTGAAGATTGGAAAGATTGGAAAATGTGTGGCCGGCTCATTGGCGTGTCTACCGGCCGTGGAGCTGCAAACGCCGACGGGGGCCATGGTTACTCGGCTGACAGAATTACACCAGAGGATTGCCCGGATTGAAGGACTGATCTGTAACATCTCAGCCCGTTCGGATGCCCGGATTACAGGACTGACTAATAAGATCTCAGCCCGTACGGAGGAAGACAAGAGACTGAGGGATAACATCTGCAGACAGACTGAACACTTGGTGAATGTGGTGACAGCCTTGTCTGACAGGCTTGAGGAGATGTCACGGGTGACCCATGGTCCCACAAGAGGCGAAGAAGCCCTGAGTTCTGACCGATTGGAGTATTGATTTAGACAAATTAGTCATGGATTGTTAAAATGTATTAAATTTGGCTATGTATTACTCTGTCCTTTCACCCTCACCCCTCCCTTTCCTGGGTCCAATCTAGCTCACCAGCTGTGCCTCTATCTGTCCTCTTCCCCTGTTGTGCTCCCTTCAAGGACAACTGTTGGATTGACCTGTAAACATCTTGGTCGGCCTCGGTCATACATATAAACAACACTTCACTACACTGATTCAGATACCCCCCCCCTTACAGTCTCAACGTCTGCTCTCTGACCTTATCTATCTGTCCTGATGAACCCGAGAAAAAATTCCAGCAAGGTTTCCACTTGTACTGTGTGACACTGTATGTGTGTGCGTGTTATTTTTACTGTTTGTACTGCAAATTGCTCCACTGTCGGACTAGCGCCGGGTAACCTGGCTGCTGATGGGAATTTCCCCGCTGTGGGACTACTAAAGGCATTCTTAATTCTTAACATTCCATGTCCCAATAGCCAGATTGGTTATCCAGGGATTGGGTCGCCTAGGCTCCCGCCTTCGACCGCTGCCCAATCCACTTTGCACAGGCCCCCTACGGTTCCTCCTGCGGATGGTGGGTCCACTTGAGGACGGCCCCACGTCGCTCTTTTGGGCTGTGCCCGGCCGGGCCCCGTGGGAATAGGCCAGGCGCTCGCATACGAGCCCCAACCCCGGGCCTGGCTCCAGGGTGGGGCCCCGGGTGCGCCATACCAGGCGACGTCTCTGGCCTTGGTCGTCTGCCTTTCATAGAGGGTTCGTGAACCGCTCTTAGTCTGGCCCGTTGCCCAGGACCTGTTTGCCCTACCAGGGGCATTTAGCCCCCGACAAGTTCAAGGAGAAGTACATTATGATTAATCTGTAAATAGTAAAATGTTCTAAAGTTTTTTATGAATTTCTGAGATATTGATTTATTCCATGCATGTGTAATTGTCTGATATACTGTATATTAAATGTGTTCTGTAATGAATACACATTCAATCATACTGGCTCCAGTCCTGGATCATCAACCATACATGACAGTAGGTTTGGCAACTGGTTCAGGCGTCTTGAGGTAAGATTTATCGAAATGTTAATTTATTAATAAAAGTAATAAACACATGCAATATCTTGATAGCAATAGTTGCTGTCACACCATGCCTCTGTAGGCATTCACTGTTACTACATTGACACTTAATTACAGACAAATACGGCAAAATATAAGCTGCAGCTGAAGATCCCATTATAGAAAAAATATTTTCACACAGCAGCAGAACAACAAATTAAAAAACATGAGTTTATATTAGTTTATCAAGCTATGCTCCCAAACAAGCTGTAGTTGTGTTATGAATATTCTGTATTAATTCAGGCTGCTAATTTGCAACCATTAGTATTAGCGTTAGCAGCTAATCAAGTTGCGTATTATATAAATCAAATTAAATTAAACGTGAATATGCCAGTTAGACGTACCTTGTGCCAGTCGAAGTGTAACCACTTCAACAGCCTCCCATTCGACTTCAGAGTCAGATTTACTAACTTTAACTTTATTGAGAAATCAATGTTGAATTCTTCAGCAATGTGGAGCATGCAAAAAAGCGTGTGCATGGACCTTTAAATCCCACTTTTTTACTTTACGTGAATGTTTATATTCCACCTCGTCTATAATGTGATGATTTAAACGTATTAATAGGACTCAAATGTGTCTGGACAAAGAATCTACAGCAGGTCAATGACGCACAACACTGACCCAAAACCCTCTGTTATCTGACCATTTCTTATTAACTT
This sequence comes from Betta splendens, assembly GCF_900634795.4. Lineage (NCBI taxonomy): Eukaryota > Metazoa > Chordata > Actinopteri > Anabantiformes > Osphronemidae > Betta > Betta splendens. Next base: position 28,559,118 of record NC_040882.2, on the reverse strand, counting down.
TTGAATTTAGCATAAATGACCTTACAATAGTTGGAAAGAAATGTTACTATAGCAGATGTTTATCTGACAACGCTGTTGCCAGATTCAAGCAGATGATTTCATCATCTTTTGCCTCAATGTCTTGTAGATACACAGAGAACAGTCACCTTAATCCTTATGAACAGGTTGACTGTCCTGTAGATGATGCTGCAGCTTCTCTACGTACAATGTTAGACACAGTGGCTCCTCTGAAGAAGAAGACAGTGAATCAGAGGAGGTTAGCTCCATGGTATAACTCAAAGATCCACAGCCTAAAGCACAGGACCAGACAACTAGAAAGGCAGTGGGGTTCCAACAAAATCATTGTAAACTGCATTGCATGGAAGGACAGTCTAATAAAATATAAAAAAGCACTTTGTGCTGCTAGAAAAACATATTATTCCTCCCTAATTGAGGAAAACAAAAACAACCCCAGGTTTCTTTTCAGCACTGTAGCCAGACTGAGAGTCATAGCTGTGTTGAGTCTACCATCCCCTTAAATCTCAGCAGCAATGACCTTATGAACTACTTTACTAATAAAATTATCACCATTAGAGAAGACATTCAGCAGCGACCTCTTCCAAATGACACAAAGCACTGTCTAAATCCATCAACTTTAAATTTACCAAATCCTCTGTCTCACCTAGACAGCTTCTTCCCCATAACTCATATAAAGTTAACCTCAATATTCAAGTCTTCCAAGTCGTCCACTTGTCTTTTAGATCCAATCCCAACCAGATTACTCAAAGAAGTTCTACCTTTAATAAGCTCGTCCATATTAAATCAAATCAACCAATCGTTACATCTAGGCTATGTACCACAGGCTTTTAAGGTTGCTGTGGTCAAACCTTTATTGAAAAAACCGACCCTGGACCCTGGAGAAATAGCCAACTATAGGCCCATTTCAAATTCACCCTTTATTTCCAACATTCTTGAAAAAATTGAGACTAAACAATTATCTGACCACCTGAGTGGGAATAACCTGTACGAAGATTTTCAGTCAGGATTTAGAAAACATCATAGCACAGAAACAGCTCTGGTTAGAGTCACTACTGATCTTCTATTAGCTTCGGACAATGGTCTAGTTTCTGTCCTTGTCCTGTTAGATTTTAGTGCTGCATTTGATACAATTGATCATAGCATTCTATTACAGACACTAGAACATAGAATCGGGATTAAAGAAACAGCATTGGGATGGTTTAAATCCTATTTGTTAAACAGATTCCAGTTTGTTCATGTTAATGAGAAATTCTCCACATGCACAAGGATAAGCTATGGAGTACCACAGGGTTCTGTGCTTGGTCCAGTTTTGTTTAGCCTATACATGTCTCCTCTAGGTGAGATTATTAGAAAGCATTCTATTAATTTTCATTGTTATGCAGATGATACTCAGCTATATATGTCCTTGGAACCAAATGAAACAGATCAACTAGTCAAAATTCAAAGACATCAAACCCTGGATGTGCCAAAACTTCCTTCAACTAAATTCAGATAAAACTGAAATTTTCTTTTTGTTGGGCATAAAAATCTGAGACAGACACTATTGAGTCTGATAGCCACCCTGGATGGCATAACATTAGCTTCAGATTCTACTGTGAGGAACCTTGGTGTCATCTTTGACCAGGATCTCTCTTTTACATCATACATTAAACATATCTCCAGAACCGCCTACTTCCATCTTAGAAATATAGCTAAAATCAGAAGCATCCTCTCTCAGAGTGATGCAAAGAAACTGATCCATGCATTTGTTACCTCTAGGCTGGACTACTGTAACTCCTTACTCACAGGATATCCTAACAGCTCCTTAAAAAGCATACAGCTTATTCAAAATGCTGCAGCCAGAGTTCTGACAGGACTTAGAAAGAGAGATCACATTTCTCCTACATTAGCTTCTCTGCACTGGCTGCCTGTAAAATGTAGGATAGAATTTAAAATTCTCATACTCACCTACAAAGTACTCAATGATAAAGCTCCTTCTTATCTTAAAGACTTCATAGTTCCTTATTCTACCAGCAGAACGCTTCGTTCTCAGATCGCTGGGGTGCTGTGGTTCCTAGAGTCTTTAAATGTAGAACGGGAGGCAGAGCTTTTAGCTACCAAGCTCTCCTCTGGAACCAGCTCCCTCTTCAGGTTCGAGAAGCTGACACACTCTCCACATTTAAGATTAGGCTTAAAACCTTCCTTTTTGATAAAGCTTATAGTTAGAGATGGTTCAGGTCACTGGGAATGATTGTTAGTCACAGGAACCATCTCTTAGTTAAGCTGCCATAGACATAGACTGCTGGGGGACTTAATTTATACACTGAGCTCCTCTGTTTCCTTCTACCTCTTCTGTCCAATAACCTCTCATCATTGTTCTATGTTCAACTAACCTTGTCTCTTTCTCTCCAGTAGTTGTGCTTCTTTCCCGCTCTCTCTCTCTCTCTCTCTCTCTCTCTCTCTCTCTCTCTCTTTCTCTCTCTCTCTCTCTCTCTCCTCCACTCTGTCCTCACCTACAGGTATCATTGAACTCGAGTTTGGTGTTTGTAATGGGCAGGTGCGAATCCAACCATCCTGCCTGTATCCAGTCCCTTGTCCAACCGTCCTGCCTGTGCTCTGCTGTTGCTTGTTGTTGCTTGTTGTTGTTGCTGTGCTTTTCTCTCTCTCTATCCCCTCACCCCAACCTGGTCGAGGCAGATGGCCACCCACATCCAGCCTGGTTCTGCTGGAGGTTTCTTCCTTGTTAGAGAGGGAGTTTTTCCTCTCCACTGTTGCTGTCAAATTAAATGCTTGCTGTATGTGGGATTTGTTGGGTTTAGTTGTGTAAGGTCTTAAACCTTCCTTTGTCAAGTGCCATGAAATAACATTGTTGTGATTTGGCGCTATATGAAAAAAACTGAATTGAATTGAATTGAATTGAATTGAATTGAATTGAATTGACTCCTATGAGGTCAGATCTCTGACCTTTTTGACCCCTGGCTCATAAAATGATGCATTTACTGACCTTCTGGAGACTTGTGCTTCACATCAACTCAACTCAACTTTACTTATAACGTTCTTTAAAACAGCCTTAGCTGACCAAAGTGCTGTACATGGTGAGACAATATTAAAAACCAGCAATTGAAACAATACGTAACACAATAAATAAAAACGATAATAATTACAAAAGAATAAAACAGTGTAACAAAACAGGAACAGAGTCTCGTGCAGAATTAAAAGCTAGATAATAAAAACAGATCTTCAAGTAAGACTTAAAAGTGGACAAGGAAGGTGCCTGCCTAATATGCAGTGGTAGGGCATTCCATAATTTAACTTTAACTAACTAAATTGTCCCCTCTGAGCTTCCGCCTGGACTTTGGTACTGTCAGGAGAAGTGCCCTCCCTGTCTCTCAGGTCAGCTGACCGGGAGGGCATGTAAGGGATAAGCAGCTCCGTAAAATAAGATGGGGCAAGACCGTTTAATGATAAAAACAAATAAAACCATTTTAAAATGAATAGGAAATGCACAGGCAGCCAGTGAAGAGATGCCAGAAGTGTGCTCACTTATTCGTGCTCCAACCACAAGACGAGCAGAAGCCTTTTGAACCAGTTGGAGACATGTAAGGGAGGACTGGTTTACTCCAAAATACAGTGCTGTAATCCAGCCGAGATGTAATAAAGGCATGGATCACTGTGGCCACTGTGGAAAAAAAACAATCTTTACAACCGCACTAATTTGGTGATCCAATTTAAAATCACAGTCCATTATAAAACCCAGGTTTGAGACTGTCTGCCTCTGTGTGTGTGTGTGTGTGTGTGTGTGTGTGTGTGTGTGTGTGTGTGTGTGTGTGTGTGTGTGTGTGTGTGTGTAGCAGAGTGCAAACAATTCTTCCCTCCTTTTTTTCTGTTACTCTTATTTCTCTTTTGTTTCTTTTAGAGATTTAGTTTCAATAGTTTTGCTTTTTCAAATCGCATCTTTTGTATCAAATTTTTCTTTTAAGGTGCATATGTCTTTTACACTTAGTGATTCTCCTTTGAACCCATAACCAGTTTCCCACTCATGGAAACATGAAACGCACTAATAACCATATTTACTTTTTACTTTTGTAATTACTTTTTACTTTTGTAATGCTGCAGTCTGGTGGTGGAGACCCGCCCCGAACCCATGTTTCAGAGTCCCGGCGGTTTCCTGCCTTAGATTTTTGTGTGTTCCGGCCGGAACCTTTTCAAATTTCTCTTTCACGGACATCTCCGTAGAAAGGGAACCGCTCAGATCAGCGACAGAGGTCGTGGAAGTGCTCCCTCACCGTCAGGCCCCTCTAAGACCCGGGTCCCTCGTATCTCAAAACCACTTCCCCCTGCAAACGCGCTCCGTCTTTCAGAAGCCGTCTTTTTTCTTGTCCACTCCCGTTGGACTGCGCTCAGATCTGCACACTGGTCTGTATCCTCAGTACAGACCACTGAGTCCACCTGAGGACGGTTCCACGTTGCTCCTCCGGGCTGTGCCCGACCGAGCCCCGTGGGAATAGACCCGGCCACCAGGTGCTCGCATGCGAGCTCCAACCCCGGGCCTGGCTATAGGGTGGGGCCCCGGCTGCGCCATACCGGGCGACGTCTCGGTCCTTGCTCATCTTCCTTTCATAGGGGTTTTGTAAACCGCTCTTAGTCTGGCCCATCATCCAGGACCTGTTTGCCTTGGGAGACCCTACCAAGGGCTTTTAGCCCCCGACAACATAGCTCCCGAGGTCATTCGGGCACAAAAACTCCTTGAAACTGACCTTGTCTTGGTCCTTTCTCCCTTGTTCTCTCTGACCCTTGTCCCTTCCCCACCTGGAGCTTCCCTCTGCACGCCTGGAGCCTCCACCGCAGCCAGCAGCTGAACTAACGGAAACATCGTCACAGAGAACGGGCCTGATCACCCATCTACTCCCAGCCATCTGGCAGGAAACCGCCAGCTTAACCGCCTCCCCGCTGCCGCCTCCGCTGATCACGACGCGATCACCGCAACGCACAACCACTTCACGCGTGACTATATCACCAAATATAGCCCCACGTGTTTGTGTGACCACAAGCCTTATCCACGCTAGTCCCACTTCACACTCCTTTACATGCTTCTTTCCCTGTGAGCGCCAGACACGCGCGCTCCATTCAAAGGGCTCACCGGCACACGCGTGCAGCTGTGCCACTTCACCACGCCCCTAAAGGGGGGCGCTCTCCCTCCTCCTCTCTCTCTCTCTCTCACACAAACACACACACACACACACACACACACACACACACACACACACACACACACACACACACACACACACACACACACACACACACCCCTCTTATCCCAGGTAACGCGCATACACATACAGTACGTCCAGACGAACACCATAAGATTAAATTGTGATTTGCTGAGTTATTCAAGATAGTGTTGACACTAGAGTTAATATTAATTGTTTAATAAAGCGTTCATAATTTAATTGGTCGTTGTTTGTGATTATTTGTATATTGTTTTACAGCACTAGTAAATTGAGTCAGCTATGGTACGGAGTTGATCCTTCAACTAACTTAAATACAATTGAGACTGTATTGGCTATTCCAAATTGGTTATTGGGGCATGGATGCCCCGTAAATTAATTAATTATTAATTCAATTAATAAATATTAAATCAATAATAGTTAAGTGTTTCACTTATTAAACTATAGACTTTGTCATATAGTTATATATATTTAAGCTAATAACTAAAATTTGTGAATCCAAATTATAAACATAATTGGTATCTCCATTCAAGAGCTATAAATCCAATTATTATAATTTGTGCTCCTCGCATATCCCCAACACTAATAATTTGTGATATATGTTTGTCTTTTACACCCGGTCTCTGGCTCCATCCTATCTGACTCCCCACCAGACCCAAGGCTGTTAAAGCCAATGCATCTTGTCTTCGGAGCTTGATGTTCCTTCCTTTGGATAACAGGACAC